>NW_006916478.1:8025-9600 GCF_000464535.1 Endocarpon pusillum Z07020 | reverse complement strand
ATTAGAATATTACTAATATAAAGGTTAATTTAATAGTAATACCTTATATTAATAGTTATTATATATAGTATTAAATATAATAAGTTTATAGTCCTTCTTAATTACTAAATAAATCTAGTAATATACTTATTAAATATCTAGCTTAAAAAAGACTATAGCTTTTTTAAGAAGACTTATAATTTTATTAATCTAAGGAATTATTTATTTATTTAATTCTTACACTAATATAGTCCTGGCTTAGGGCTAGTCTATGCAGAGGATATATATAATTAAGAGCAGTTATAACTCTTAATAATAAATAAGAATAAACGCAAGGAAACCTTTCTAAGAAAAAAATCTTACTGCTAGTAAGTGGATGAGTTCTTTGGGGCGCTTTGACGGTATGTATAGGGCTCTGTAGCTGCAGTGTAGTTAGGCGCAAAGTTGTTTAGCTGTAAACAAGAACTAAGGAAGGGCCCTAGCCTTTATTAGCTAAAGCGTTACTATCTTGAGGGCCTTTGGATTGTCAAGGAGACGGCAGTAATCTGTTATGCCGGCGGCAACAAGCATCTTGTGTCTGTCCGAGAGTAGCGGGCAATCCATAACCACGTGTTAGGCAGTCTATCTTCTCTAACCGCACCTGCAGGATGGTAAGGGGATGTCTGGAACGTTCTATTTAAAAAGGAAGTCTGTAGAGCCTATTTTATTAGTCCTTAGCTGTATAATAAGAGAGCTTTGTGCCTTAGCTAAGCCTTAATATATCCTTAATCTTTGCTTACTAATTTCCTTACTTTAAGTAGGGCTTAGGGCTTATTAGAGTGCTATTAAATAGGCGCTTTATAATAATCGCTAGTTCTCTAACTAAGACGCTCTAACTATTTAATAATAAGACTAGTATTATTATCACGCTTTTATAAGTAGTATAACTACTTCTTATAAGGGTTTTTCCTATAGTAAGGAGCGTTCTAAGGCTTGATTTAACTTTATCTTTGTATTAAACTTAAGAAGACATTATTTATACTAGCTATGCTTTTTAGTACCTAGTATTATAGTAGTATAATAAAGACGTCCCTACTATAAATCAAGCTTCTTAATAATTTAGAGACAGCTTTTATAGATAAGTTGTCTTATGCCTATAATTATAAGTCTATAATAAGAGTCTATCTAGATATTATTAAGTAGTAATAAAAAAGGCAGGGAGTAAGTCTCTGCTTTAAGGACTAGAATAGGCGTGACCTTATAGGCCCTAGCTATTATGCGTAAGCACCTATTCTAAATAAGTAAGAGTTTAGTAGTATTTGATTTTATGCCTTATAACTCGTTAGGAAAATACTAAATAGCTAATATATAAGTCATTACTGATTTGATAATAGCGTTATAAATACGTCTTATGTATAAGAGGGAAGCGCCTTATATAAAAGTTAATAAAGCTATAAATACAAGCATCTATTAAGTCATTTTTTAGAGCACTTTTTTAATGTAAGAGCCTTATTTTAATTAAGTGTTAATCTAAAGTCCTAGTACTTTAATGTCTATTTTTGTTATTATTAGAGTGTCAGCTATATTAATTATTTCTTTTATATTAAACTTCCTTAG
>NW_006916478.1:2745-7215 GCF_000464535.1 Endocarpon pusillum Z07020 | reverse complement strand
CTAAATAGCGTTCTGTACCTCCTTTTTAGTAATGATTATAGGGCAGTAATATGCTTACGGGTACATTATGTCTTTAATATTATTAAGTAATGCCTCTAATAGTAGTAGGAAGAAGGCAGCTTTAAATATCTTAACCTAGTTATCAAAGATATATGCTATAACACCCTAGATTACCAGTAATATGAACTTAAGGGAATCGCGTAGGCGATACCTATCAGCTCTTACTTATTTAGCGAGTTTCTATAGACCTCTAAGGTTATTATAAGTATATTTAATTCCTGTTCTAAAGTTAATCCGCTTAGTTTTATTAATAGCTCGCTTTTTACAGTTATTTACTTGTTAATATCACGCCTAGTCCTCTTTTTATCTTATTAATATTTATATATAGCAAAGTTAACAGATATTCTTTACTGCCTCTAAGTACTCTAGGGTCTAGAAAGACTTATTATAAGCATTCTGTTATGCCTATAGAACTGCTTTGCTAATAATCTTATTAAGATAGTCTTGAATCTCTGCTATATAGGTGTTAATTGTCTTAGGCATGTTAAGATACCTCTTTAGTAATGTTATTATAGTTATTTTTGTTACTTTACTTATATTAATAAGCTTTCAGGCCCTCCTTAGTCTCTTTATATAAGGCGTACTCTTTATATATAACTAAGTTAAGAGAGAAAGGTAATCAGCTAATTAGTATAAGTCATGTTTTACTTAGTAGTAATCAAGTTATAAAGTTAATAAGGCAGAAATAAATACTAGGTTAATAGTTGAGCGAAAGCCCCTTGCCTCTTAGGTGATAGTGCCTAAGGGAAGAACTAGTTCTAGTTTAGCATTAGTAATAAGATTAATTAATTGCTCTGTTACTTTATGCTTAGTGCTATACAAGGTTTCGCTTTAATATAGATAATGTAAGTTAAAGTCTCTTAGTAAGACATGCTCCTCTAGCCTGACTAAAAGATTATAGAGCGCTAATATTACAGAGAGCGCCTCTGTTGCTAAGTATAAGGCGGGTAATCTACTATATACATTATAAATATATATTATTATTAGCTTGCTACTAAAATGCGTTTAAATTACTAGTAATATAATGTTAAGAGATTTGTAGTAGATCTCTTAGCTATTAATGTCTATGTTATCTTTAATATAGAAGTATATACTAGTGTCTTTTCTTAAGTTATAAAGTAGAGTAAAGCCTCTTTTATAAGTGTTAAGCAAGGTATACATTTATAGGTTATGCTATAGCTCCTGAATAGCTATAATATTATAGTTAAGAATATAGTTGTCTTTAAAGAGTAGGATTATAATGCCTACCCTCTTCTTTAGTACATTATATTATAGGATTAGTAGAGTTTTGGTATCTAATATATTATAACTTCTTTATTAAGGCCATTCTCTTAAGAGTTATTAGGGTCTATAGTAGTAAGCTTTCTAAGTAGATGGCTATGTTTAGCCTTAGCAAAGGCCTTATTCCTAGATTCAGCATTTATAAGGCGCTAAAGGCTATTGCTTTTTAGGCGCCTTATTAGCAGAATTAAAGATATTACTATACTATTATTATAGCTAGAGTCTGTTAAGTTGCTAGCAAGACTTATGCGTTTAGTGGCTCTTGTTAGAACGTTCTAAGGCTCTGCTAAAGACAAGATATTTTGATAAGATTAGGTCCTTAGTTGTTTATTCTTGACTAGACGTAGTTTCTCAGCCTGTCTTACCTTATAGAAGAGCGACTATGCTTAATGCCCTGGCTGCGTATAGACTATATAATAGTAGTAATTCATAGCCTCTTTATTAGGATACTCCTTAGTACTATAAGAAGCTGCATAATGCCTATAATATATAAGTTGTCTATACTACTTGCTTAGGTGTCTGTAATCTTAATAGTTATAGTACTAAGTTAGGCGGTTATATATAAATCGTTTATAGTGCTTAAGCTTATAATTAATTATAAATCCTTTAGTTAGCATTTAGTTTATTATTTTAATAGTTTCTACCTTAATTAGAAGCAAGAAAAAGGTCTTCTTATTTTTAATTACCTTAGCTAACTAGCCTATCTTAATAATCTTAATATCTTTATATAGGCTGTTATTAAGCGCTTATAGCTTTTTAATCTTTTTTAGTTATTTAATAGTATTTATCCTGTTTATCTAAATACTATATATTATAATTACAAAGGTATGCTGCTAAAGCGTTACTAAAGTCTTTATTACCTTAATTTATTTTGTATTTTTTAAGAGGGCAGCTTTTGCCTTCTTAGATGAGGCTATAACCTTAATGTCCTTATTTCTTATTCTATTTACCCCTATAAGTTTAGGGGCCGCTTTCTTGATCCTTTCCACTAGTTCCTTCGCTTCCCCTTTGCGCACTATGCGCTTCTCTGTTTTATCAAATATCTTAATTATGATTTCCTTCTCCCCTTTTCTAGGGGCGTTGCCTATCTGTGCTAGGCGATAAGAGGCAGTGGGTCTCAGGGAGCACTGTGTCCTATCATTGTTTATGTTTCGCTTTTAAGGTAGTTTCTGTTCCTCGATCTTCGTTAGCCTGTCCTCTATACTTTAGAGGATCGCCTTAGTAGATCTCGTTGGTCCCTCTTTATCTCAGGCGCCCCTGGCGTCCTGCCCCCTTCCTTCCTCTAGCAGCTCCTGCGCTTCGTATAGTATGTGCAACACTTGCGCATTGCTATTGTTATCGTTCTCTTTCTCTGCTAAGTAGTCTGAGATGTTACTAATTACTTTGTCTTACTGAGTATCTATATATACTTAGTATTTTAAAGAGTAATAATTAAAATATTAAAGCTTATCTTAATCTAAGGAATAATATAACTATTTTTTTTATAATAGTGTTTAAATCCTTAAAATTAATATAGAAATAAAGTCCTTTTTAGAGTTTCTATATTAAAAGAATTAGTAATACGAATAAGGTAATACTTAATTTAATAAACCTCTTCTTAAGATGTTTCTTAATATATTTCTTAATTATTTTAAGCTCATCTAGGCTTATTCTATATAAGGGCTACATTTAAGGTAGTTTAGCACCTACTTCTAATTTAATCTTATAATTATACTCCTCTCTGTGCTCTAAAAGAGTATTAAAAGCCTCTTTTAAGAAGATATTTACAAATTCTTAAAATTTTATTAGAAGAACCTCCTTTAGATCTAGTTCTAGCTAGATCTGTTTCTTAATATATTTATTTATATCCTTTATTATATTAGTAAATATTTCTGTACTAAGGGTAATTAATAATTATTTAAATACTATAATATTTATAGGCTTTATTAAGAATACATACTAATTAGCAGACTATAGTCTGTACTATTTAGCTATATATATATAGCTAAATATTGCCTAGTTAGGTTATTTCTAATTAAGTATAATACAGGATTTTATATGCTAATAGCACAGGATATATTATGTAATCTATACGCTAGTAGAATCTATACTTAGTATATAGATATATTATAATCTTACTCTATATATAAGTTATAACTATTAATAGTATTAATAGCTATTCCTAATCTGTATACCTATTTAATAAATTATAAGCCTAGTACAGAACAGCTATAGATATTAATAATAAGTAAAGGCCTAATTAAGATTACTAAGTAAGCTGCTACTCTTGTAGCAAGATATAGTTGTATTAGACGTAATTATAGAATATAAGCGAGTTAAATACTCTAGGGCTACAGAATTACAAGTTTATAGATTTAAGAGCAGAGGTATTAATTATATTATAGTTTATCCTAAGACTTAGAAGTTAGCTTATTATAGCTATATATATCTGTTTAGTAAGAAGCTCTAGCGCTGCCTTAGTTAGTGGTTGCCCCTTACTCCTATCTGCATCTTTAGAAGAGCATTATATTACTTAGTTAAGAAGATAATTTATTACGCTATAATAGACTCTAGCATCTTGCTTATTATGTTAAGCAAGGCTATTAGTCTATAGGCCTTAAGAGATAAGTAGTCTAGTTTATTAGGTTTTCTTAGAGCTAATATATAGGCCTCCTAAAAAGTATAAGAGTAGTATTCTAGTAATATGCAGGCAAAGAATAAGTAGGTAAGCGTAGGTGTAAGCTAGTTAACACAGGCCTGAAGGATCCTGTTAGGGATCCTATTAGGGCCTAAGACTCTGTCTGCCCTTGTGTGCTGAAATACTTAAAGATTATAGTATTATTAACTTTAATAATTAAGAAAGATTAACTCTTTTATTAAGGAATAAAAGCAAAGTCTTTATTCTAAGAGCTAAAGAGACGATTTATATCTGCTCTTATATTTATAATATTTGATTTAAAGAGGCAAATAGTCTTAGAAACAAATATATCAGACTATATTATAAAAATATATATAAGTTAACTTGATAATAAAGAATAACTAAGGCTAGTTGCCTTCTACTTAAGAAAGATAATTCTAGTAAAACTTAATTATAAAATCTATAATAAGAAACTCTTAACTATTATAATAGTATTTAATATATAAGGATGT
>NW_006916478.1:0-1763 GCF_000464535.1 Endocarpon pusillum Z07020 | reverse complement strand
TATTATAAAGAAACAATATTAATTATAATATAAAAGATTTACTTATATAAGGAAAAAGAAACTATAGAATTTGTATAAAATTATAATATTACAAAAAGTAATCTATAAACTAAGTAAGATAGACATTTATAAAGTATATAATTTAACTAAGATAAGAAACTAAATAAATGCTTAAGTCTCTTAATATAAGGCTAATCTTCTTAACCTTATATTAATTAATATTTGTAACCCTTTTCTAATAGTACTTAGTAGTACTTAATATTTTCTAAAGATTATTAATAATTATTTTAGGAAGTTATAAGTAATCCTAATTAAAGATTAAAAAGAAATAAAAGATTACTTTAAAAAGTAATATTAAAGTAAAGAACTTATTATAAAAATAAAGCTAAAGGTAATCTAAAGTAATAATATTAAAGAACTTAAATAGACCCTTAACCCCTTACTAGACCACTGTTTGACAACTATGTATCTCTACTTAGATTGACAAGGTCTTAAGACAAGTCACAAGCTAATTCAGCTTAAGGGAGAGTATTAAGAATGCATGCTGATCAGCAGACTATAGTCTGCACTATTTGGCTATATATATAGAGCCAATTATTGCCTGGTCAGGTTATTCCTAATCAGTTATAGTGCAGGATTTTATATGCTAGTAACATAAGATATACTATGTAATCTATGCGCTAGCAGGATCTGTACTTAGTGTACAGATGTATTATAATCTTACTCTGTATACAAGTTGTGACTATTAATAGAGTTAATAGCTGTTCCTAATCTGTATACCTGTTTAATATAAATAATATTAAAGGAATTTAAGTTATTACTTAAACTATAGGACAAAGCAGTAAAGACTAAGACATACATTTATAACCGGATTATAATTAGCCTAGAGATAAATAAATAAAGAATTACCTCTAAGGAAGCCTAGATTAGGATAAAACCCTTAATTAATTATATCTAAATCTAGAGATACAAGTATTATTTATATATAAATTTAAAGTTGCTACTAATATTAGAGAGATAAGATAAACTAATAAACTGAAGTTAAATAGAAGTATTTATAAGATATAAAAAGAATATAATAAAGTAAAGAATATTTATAAGATATAAAGACAATATAATAAAGTAGTTTTATATTTATATATTAGATCTTAGATATATAACTTGTTCCTTAATTATAATATTTAATAAACTTTAGAAGAGTAAAACTATTAATCTTTATATAAGAGGGACCCTTAATTCTTTACTAGATTATATATTAAGAGGATAATCTTAAAAGGAGCCTATTACTAATTAAAATATTAAATCAAATTTAGCTATACTATATATAATTAACTTATTTAGATATATAACTTACTTCTTAGTTATAATATTTAATAAACTTTAAAAGAATAGAACTATTCATCTTTGTATAAAAGGGACTCCTTATTTTTTATTAGATTATATATTAAGAAAACAACAAGATACTAAACCAAATTTAGCTATATTATATATAGTTAACTTAATTAATTAGGCATTTTCTGTGCTAATAATAAAGGAAATCAACTTATTAGTAAAGGCACCTGTCAAAATATTAATTAAAGTTCCTTTAATGCTAGATAACTAGAAAGATAAGGAGATTATTATAGTAAAAACAAAAAAGGATACTAAAAAACTAGGTCTTTAATAGTAAATAAATAGACTTACTAAGGCAGAACTATAAGTAATAAGTAAGCAAACTTGAGATAATAATAAGGATAAGTATTATAAACTATAAGATTAAAAGA
>NW_006916477.1:10474-11966 GCF_000464535.1 Endocarpon pusillum Z07020 | reverse complement strand
TATAAATTATTATATATATATCCTTAATTATGTTAGCCGCCTTATTTATAAGTTGTCTTTTTATTATATTTATAAGCTAGGCTAAGAGGACTACAGTAATAGAAGAAACTCCTTACTCTTTCTTTAGAATATAACTACTTATAGCGTAGTATATGCCTAGGACTTGGCAAAGATTCTTGTTCTATAAGACTTTTAGTTTCTGATTTATAAACTTATAAGAGGTTATAATCTTTTGCAGAGTATACTAGATAGAGGCATTATAAGTAATTATAAGCCTTACTACTAATATATATATTAGTTTTGCTATTCTGAAGCTCGCCTTGTGATTATAGGCCTTACTATTAATGTATATATTAGTTTTATTATTTTAAAGCTCGCTCTTTATATAGAGATTAATATATAATTAATAGCAAATAATTATGCAAAGTATTTCTAAGTAATCTTAACTAGATATAGACCCTATTTAAGTTTAGTATTAACCTAAATTCCTAGTACCCTTATATTGTTAGTTATAACCTTATATATCTAGCTGATACAGAGCGGCGTCATTATGTTAAACAGTTTTAGCTGTTTTGCAAAATAAATTAGTTTATACTTTTCTAGCGCAAACTATGCCTTATGCTTATTAGCCTAGATCTCACATTAATAATAGATGTTTTTGAGTGTTACATAGTTTCTTTCTATAAAGGCGCCATATATAAGAATATAAACATTATTAACAAAGCTAATAAATAATGTTTATAACCCCTTATTATTAGTTATATTTAGTAGTTCTGTAATAAAAAATAGAAAGAGAATTAGTAAAATTAAAGAATCTTATAGAATGCCTGTTTCTATATAGAAGACTTCAGATTCGCCCTTATTCACTTTGATTCTGATGGATCTCTCGCAGAGGAAGCTTATGACCTATTATACGATATAGTTAGGGATCCCTTTCTTTTGTAGGTTGTTAAGAAGCTGCATATATAATACGTTGTTAAATGCCTTTATTATGTCTATAGCTAGCTAATAATATATACTTAATATATACCTACTAATAAACTAAATAAGTAACTTGTCCTCTTTAGTAGTAAAATAATAATAAAGATACTATATTAGAGTTTCTTTACTATAAAAGTAGATATAAAAATATAGAAAAAAGTTTAGTATAAAAGAAGCATAAAAAAGAAAATTAAATCACTTAAAAAAGAGTTTAAAGAAACTTTATTATAAGCTTAAAGTAAAGGCTATATAGCTAAGATAAAGTTTATATATAAGTGAAATAATAATTATAAATATGCTAATTAGAAGCTATAATATTACTAAATCTTAATTATTAAGACTCTTAAAGTTAATCTTATTATTATTACTAATATTTTGAACTATTAGACTTAAACCTACTTACTGACTATTAGTTTTATTATATATAGATTACGTAATATTTATAATATAGCGCTAAATATTAATTAATTATTAAAGAGAATCTTAAATATTAGTTAAAATTAGTATAATA
>NW_006916477.1:5270-9664 GCF_000464535.1 Endocarpon pusillum Z07020 | reverse complement strand
ACTTTTTTGTAATATTTCAAATTAATATTTCTTAGCTTATATAAATAACTCTAACCCTAAAAAGTATTCTATTATATTAAGAATAACATTTATTATGTAATTATAATTTAATTTTAGCTAATAATTAAAAGACTATTATTTTAAAAAAAGTGTGCTAGATGCTTATATACGTTAGACGCTTATGAACCACGTTATACTTATTATTTATAAGGCAGATATAATTATTTTATTACTCCTTTATATATATAAGTTTTTTAATATAATAAAGATAAAAAGATTTTTTAAGTACTAGCATTAGCTATAAATGCTAAAGTAAGCAAGAGTAATAAAGAAATAAAGTAAAGATATTAAATATATTAAAATCTTAAATAAAGAATAAATAAAGCTTAATAAGAGTAATATATAAGTGAATAGTAAAGGGATAAAGAAGAAAAGAAATTATGTTTTATAAGAGAAGAAGCCTTTACTTATGTTTATACCTTACACTCTTTGTATTAATCCTGGCTTACACACGTTATTAATTTGCAGGAGCAGCTAATCTGTTAGACTGCTAATCTAATTCCTAATACTATATGCTTACTATTAAATTAGAAGTGTTTTCTAATTATTTTACTATTAAGTGTTTTCTATAGATTAAATAGGAAACACTTTCTAATCTTGTTAATCTAATAGCTATTTCTAATTAAATACATAATACTCTATATCTAGCAGCAGACCTAAGGACAGGTCTTTAAGAAAAGAGATATTATTATTATAATATGTTAAGTTACATCCTATAGCAGCTATATAAGGCAGCTTTATTAAAGGTCACATCCTGCAGGTATGATTTAAACTTTAATACAAGTATTGCGAATACAAAGGCCATATCCTATAGCTTTACGCTACTACTACAAAGGCTATAAAGCGTGAAGGCTATATCCTGTTATAATCGCATTAGTATTATAGGGATCAGAAGAGCTTTCTCTTAAGTAAAGAGAATACTTATTCTGACTAAAGAATACAGGAATTAGTTTATTATTATCTATACACTTACTAGTAATAATAATCTAAGTCATTATTATTATACTAGTATTCTATTAGTGCCTATTATTCTGTTAGTTAAAACCTTATAATATCTTTAAGAGAGCATTATGTTACTTAGCTAAAAAAGTAATTTATTATATTATAATAAACTTTAGTATCTTGCTTATTATATTAAGCAAGGCTATTAATTTATAAGTCTTAAAAGATAATTAGTTTGTTATAGCTATTATGCTTGTTAGCCGCTAACGCTAGGGCTGTTAGGTATTAATTAGTATTACACATTAATAAGAGGCATGCTTACTATATAAGAGCGACCCTAGTGCCATTCTTGTCAGCTCTACAGTCTTAGGATAGCACTCAACATATGCTAAAGATCTCATGTACTTATTGCCTGCTTCTAACGTAATATATAATATTATCCTAAGATTGCCCTTTAACTAGAAATAATTGTTAAACTATTAATTACACCTGATCTATATCTCTGAACGTGTCTCTAGATTCTTCTTTGTCAGTATTTATATTCAAGGTCAGACTTAAGTTTAAAGCAAGCTTCTCTAACACCCTTTATGCCCCTGATAAGGTTAAAGAAGACAAGAAGATTTAGACCTCAGAATTTAAATAAGCGAGATCCTTATACCTAACAAGTAAAAGAACAGGGCACCCTATATATATATATATAATGACTCTGTAGTTAAGGCGGAGTATAAATATAGGGTTAACATACTCTAGAGCTATTAGATAACTGGCTTATTTAAAAGAGCTACTAATCTTTTCCTTACCTTAATAATTATAATACTCTTTAAGGTCTTATTATCTTTTCTCTTTTAATTTATATAATACTCTATTAAAGCTAGGCTATATATTAATAATAATAATACTAACTAGTAACTAGTTACTAATACATAAGAATATAAGAGCAGCCTTCTAGACTATATTTAATATAGCTGTCTTTAATTTATTTAGCCTAGCTAAGACTAATAACTCTGTTTTCCTTATTAAAAATAACTACCTTAATTTCGTCTTATCTTTTGACCTTTCTAATCCCTTTACTAGAGTAGCTTAACTAAAAGTAATTATATTAGCTAATCTTTAATCTAGTATTAATATTATTCTAACTAAGCTATAGTAACAGGAAGTATAAGAATAAACTCTAATTAATCAGATAGCTAAGAAAGTCACCTTAGAGCTAGCGAAAACAGCAAATACTAATAATGACTTAGTCTACTAAATTTCAGAGTACATTATATAGCTTATTATTACTAGCTAAGAGTTAGCGAAATAGAACGCAGCTTTATAAGAATAAAATATAACTTTACAGAAGCAAATTACTAACCTAACAAAGTAGCTAACTTATTATTAGGCGTTTATATATCAGGTGTCTGCTTCTTTAATGTCCTTTATATATTTTAATTTATACGCAAAGACAGTAGCTAGCATATAATATAAGGCTACTTTTACTAATCCTTTTTTAAAGATAAAGCGTATCTCTAATTTATTATTAATCTTTTTTTTATTACTTTTCTTAAGGCTTATTCCTTTATAAGTGCTAGACTATTGTTTTTAGAAGACTAGATCTTCTAACTTAGGAAACAAAAAAGCTAATATAAAGCCTTTTAAGTTAACTTCTCTTTTATTATTTACTATTAAAGATCTTTATAAAGGCACTCTTAAGACCTTTAGTAGCTTAAGCAGCCTTAAGAATATTTTAATTAAAGACTAGATCTATACGACTTGCTCTCTTATTAGCTCTTTTCCTTAAGATAACCCCTAGGTTATAAGATTTATTACTAGCCTTATAAAGAGTTTTGTCTAAGATTATATTTATAAATACCTTAAACTAATATTACTATATCTTATTTAGATATTTAAAGAAATCTTTACTATTATAAAGTAGGCCTTTAAAGAAAATAATACCTTATATTAATAATATGTTAAGACGGCCTATACTACTTTATACTAAGGCAATTAGCTGTTTAACGCTTTCTAGGCTAACTTTATATATTTAGTATTATAAATTAGTAAGTTTACTTAGGATTAATATAAAGACCTATAAAAAAAGATGTCTATTAAACTCCTTTATAAAATAAGAGATTATATTTTTTATAACGCTAATATAATAGCCTACTAGGTTATAAAGCAAGAAAATTAGCTTATAATAATTTGTAAAAAAAAAAGAGAAAAGAAGCAAATTTATAATTATGTTTAGTTAAATAGCCTAAGATCTAGCGCTAGATGTCTAAAGAAAGGCACTTCTTTTATACTAGTAAAAAATATGTTAGATAAAATAATATATCTGTTCTTTTTAGTCCTAATAATAGGCTTATTATAATGTTTTCTTTTTTTTAATTAAGCTGTTAGTTCAAAATTAAAGTATATAAGCTTTAAGAAAAATAATATAATAATCTATTTTTATTATAATAAGTCTAATTATTTAAAATCTAACTGCCCTAATCTTTATATTAATAAGATTAAAGAGATAGAGTCTAACTTTAAAGATAAGTCTTTTAGTCTTAATAAGAAATCTATAAAGTTAGAAAACAAGATATCTTAAATAAAATTATAACTTTAGACTATTATAAGAGCATAATTATTAAGCTTGACTAGCTTATTAAAGGGCTATCTCTTATCATGGCATTCAACCTTAAGGGCACGGATAGCAAGGTCCTTTATCCAGATTTTCTTATTAATATATATATTTACTCTTAAATCCTTATATCCTTAGTTGGTTCTTCTTTAATAGCTTAATATTCTTCTTATTTCTTTAGAAAGAGCTATTCTATTAGTTAGATTTAATAGCTAGCCTAATAGGCTAATTATTATAAAGTGTATTTAGGACTTATTCAAGGGCTATGTATAGAGTATACGCAGGCTATATATAGAGCATGCGCAAGGCATGCTAAGGTTATATGATATATTATATAACATTAATACTAGTGCAGATACATAAGTATCTGCTCTTATTCTAGATAGAATCTATAATTTCTCTGGCTATACTATAGCAATATACTGCTTCTGCCTTATCTATTTCTAATAGATTATAAGCCTAGTTATAGTAATATATAAAGAGATTCTAGGTATAATAGGCCTGTGACTTCTAGGGCGTGATAACTTAAGCGCTATACAAAATATAAAGCTTCTCTATAATAGATATCTACATAATATATATATATTATTAGCTAGATATATCAAAGATCCTAAATCAGATAGGGTGGAAGCCTAACAGAGTATTATATATAAGGAGCAGATATAATATAGTTAGCACAGATACAAATAAGCATATACTTTATAAATAAGCTATAATAAAGAAATTAATTTATTTATCCTAATTAATTAAATTTAATTAACTTTAACTCTTAAGAAGTTGCCTTTTA
>NW_006916477.1:625-4674 GCF_000464535.1 Endocarpon pusillum Z07020 | reverse complement strand
GTTGCTTATGAACTATATTACTCTTAATTAATAATCTTAAATAGCTTATACTAAGAGTTATCTTTTAATATTAACTAAATTAAATAGCTTTATAAGTTATCTTTAATTCTTATTTTTATATATAAATATATTAAATTAATTTCTTATATATTAATTAATCTTTAAGATATTAATTTATTCTTTATAATCTTATTTTATATAAAAGAATATAACTTTCTTTACTTATTACTTATCTTATCTTTAATATAGTTTAGTTTATTCTTTAGTTTAGCATTCTTTATTAATAAATAGCCTCTTTAAATACTCTTACTAGGTCTAAAGAAAGAGAATAGGAATATTAAGAAGGAGTCTATTATAAGGGAGCAGAGTATTACTACTATAAAAGAAGATAAAAGAGGAAGACTTTTATAAGAAAGTAGAGTACTACTACTATATAAGAGAGAAAGACCCTTACAGGGGAGCAGAGTGCTGCTATTATACAGGAGAAGAAGACCCTTATAAGGGAGCAGAGTACTGTTACTGTGTAAGAGAGGAAGACCCTTACAGGGGAGTAGAGTGCTGTCACTGTATAAGAGAGAAAGACCCTTACAAAGGAGCAGAGTGCTACTACTATATAGGAGAGAAAGATCCTTATAAAGGAGCAGAGAACTGCCACTGTTTAGAAGGAGACACTTAGAGAGAAGCAGACTATAGTCTGCTGTTATAACTAAGATAAAAGAAGGAAAAAGTGATTTATAAAGAAGTAGATACTGCTACTAATAATATTACTTTTCTTTTGTAAACAAAAGCAAATAATAAGATATTAAATAGCTTAAAACATACTATATTTAATTAATAATTGTAGCTTTTATAATATAATTTTTTTTTTTTCTTTTTTTTTTTTTTTTTTTCTTTTTACTTATAATATCACCTATTTATTCATTAGCCTGTCTTTCCTGAATATCCCTAATCTCTTCTATATTACGACTAATTGATACACGAAGCTGACGAGCTTGTTCCTCAAGCTGACGAGCTTGCTCGTCAGCTTGACGAGATTCCGCCTCAAGCCGATTCGAGTCACATGCGACCAGAGAGAATTAGGCTAGCAGGTTAGTCTGAAGGATGAAGCGAATAGCCTGGGTCGCTCCTTTATGGCTATTAAGGAGCTTCTGCATGTCGGAGAACAGGTGGTCGCTTAAGACGCGTCTCCGGAGCTGAGACCATGTAGGGCAGGAGAGGAGGACGTGCTGCACTGTCATAGTCCCTAACTCGCACCCGCAGCGAGGGCTAGGCACAGAGGGTACTTAGCGTTTAAAGAGGAAGGCATTGAATCCGATTACTCTAGTCCTAAGCTGGGTTAGCAGGGCGCTATACTATATGCTTTTGGTTGGCCAGCATGAAGCCTGCGATTCGCAGGAGAAACGCAGGGGGAGAGCTTAGCGATTCTGTAGGTTTGTACTCTGTTTTCCTAGGACTAGTCCTAGCGCTTCTAGACTCTTCTTTTTGTAATTCTTTTGATTACAGAAAGGAAGCGAGTTATAAGCTCTTAAAGGGGGCTTATAGCCTTTGCTACTTTGTTAGCGTAGTCGTCTGTTATTTTATTGCCCTTAATCCCTTTATATCTAAGTAGCTATTATAGTTTAGTTAAGATTTCCTTTTACTTAAGCTCCTTAATAGCTAAATAAATGTCTTTAAAGAGTAATTAAGAGTAAGTCAGGTCACCCCATAGTCGTCTATTATTTCATTGCCCCTAATCCCTTTATATCCAGGTAGCTATTATAGTTTAGTTAAGATTTCCTTTTATCTAAGCTTCTTAATAACTAAATAAATATCTTTAAAGAGTAATTAAGAGTAGGTCGGATTACCCTTTAAGAGAAACTATAGGGTTACCTAACTATTAGAGTAAACAATAGCTATATAATCAGATAAAGGGGAATTAGAGCAGATTAAGAGGAGCCTAAGCGCAAAAAGAATGCTAGTAAGTTCTCTATAGAACACTTGCGCGTCGCTAATAGTGCCTAGGGCGCAGGAAAGGTGCGTGGTTGCACCTATAGCTGCGGCTGAGATCTTATCGTTCTGACCACTGCCGTCGCAGTACATGCGCATAGACAGCGCATGTGAGTCGCACGCATGCTGCCGGGTTGCTGTCTCTTTTGAGGAGGCGATTTTGACATTAAGAGGGACGCGCCATAGGGGGTCAGTGGCCGGATTCCTTACCTCAGGACGGGATAGACTGCCTGTGTAGCTTTCTATCCATTCTTTTAGTAAGTAAAAAAGGGTAATAAAGGGCTTGGCCTACCTGCCCCTGCTGCCTCAACCTTGTCAACGGATGCAGCTTACTGTAGTTTTGATCACGTTATAAAGGTCTATTGCTAGCGTACAGCAAGTTAAGTTAACTATAAATATCTCTGTATAAAGGTATATTAAGGGGTAATATAATTATTATAAGTAAATAATTATTAATAAGTAAGCCTTTATAATAGTTATTATAAGCTTATAATTATTAATAAATAATTAATAAAAGAAAGAATATTTCTAATACTAATAATATAGAAAATTATATACTAGTTTTAATTAAGTAAGACCTAGATTTAGCTAGAGATTTAATTATATATATATAGCTAAATTAGTTATTAATCTAGCACATTATTTATATACTTATTATAATTAATAAACCTTAGTTTAGCAGAGCATGCTACTAACTAACAAGACTAATAAATAAGAGGATTATATAGTTACTGTTACAAAGCTAAATAATAGAATAGATCTCTATAGTAATAGAGTATTAAGCCACACTTAGTACTAGTATAAGGAGAATTTTGAGAATTACATTTAGGTCAGTTATCACTAATAAAACTAGATACTTAAATAGATCTCTTTATTAAGAGAATATTAAGAAGTATATTTAAGACTCATTTAAGGGCTATGTACAGAGCATGCGCAGGCCATACATAGAGCATACGCAAAACACACTAAGGTCATATAAGATATTATATAATATTAATACTAGTATAGATACATAAGTATTTGGACTTATTCTAAATAAAATCTATAATCTCTCTAGCCACGTTATAACAACATACTGCTTCTGCCTTATTTGTTTCTAACACTAATTAATTATATACTCTTTATTACTATATAAATTTATAGCTATACTCTTATTAATATCTTACTCTTAATTATTAATCTTAGCTCTTATAATAATATCTTAAGTTATAAATAGCTAATTAAGTATAATATTTTATTAAATTATAAAAGAAACAAAATATATTAGTTTAAGGACTATAGAGTAAAGAAATAATATAATACTTATAAAGATACGTTATTTAAAGAGGATATTTAATATTATAGCCTTAAGATTAGCTCTAATAATACTAGTAAGGCTAAAACTTAGTTTTAGAAACATATTTAAAAATAATATTAATATTACTAATATTATAAAGCTAAGCTTAAGTTACTTCTCTCTAATAAAGCTAATAAGAGCCTTAGTTCTAACTATAATCTAGATAAGACTAATACTAATAATAAAACTATTTTTATAAATCTTGTAAGTATTAATAGTAATAAATTCTATTAATCTAATTTAGACTAAAAAGCTTATATAAGTCTGTTTATTAATCTTCTCTTGCTACTTGTATAGTCCTCTCTTCTTCTTTTTTCTCCTTCCCTCTCCTTTCTCCTTTGTTCTGTCCTCTTCCTCTATTCTATTCTCTTCCTCTATTCTATTCTCTTCCTCTTCCTGATTTCTACATAACTCTTGTAGACGTTAGTTTATGTCTTAGTCAATAGCTATTCTGAACTAGTCTAGAATCTTTGTACGCTAGATCATCCTGATGGCTGCCTTTGACCCCTTTTTAGAGGTCAGGATTTCCTTAATATTAGTTATACAGAGAAAGTATATAAGCTCTTCTCTTTTTATAGACTACTTAAGGCAGTTTAATAAAACATATTTTATTATTATACTTTCTTCTATTAAGTAGTCATAATTTAGACTTAAGATATTAGGAACTTTTATTTTATATAAAAAGGTATTAAAGCTTATTTTATCTATATAAAGTTATATTAATAAA
>NW_006916477.1:0-474 GCF_000464535.1 Endocarpon pusillum Z07020 | reverse complement strand
TAATTCTTTTTTTATAAAGATAATGTCTTTTTTATTTATTAAGTCTTTTAGGGTTTAATTATAAATTAGTTTACCTTAGTATTTATATAATTTATTAAAAAGTTTTAAAAGATTATTATTATGTCTGAGATGTTACTGATCGCTTTGTTCTACCGAGTGTCTATTCTTCCGTTTAAGCCTTACATACATAGTTTATTACTTTTATTATTACTTAGCAGTCTTTTATTTAGTAGCTTTTACTTTATTAGCTTAGTTTTATCTAAAAGATTAATTTCTTTATAATCTTTAAGATAGCTTTTATTAGTTTACTTATAAATTAATTAATTATGTCTTATAATATTAAAGAATATTTATCTAGACTTTTTATATAGAGGTTTAAGCTCTTATAAAACTGCCTGTCTGTCTGCCAAAGACTGTCGGCAGACAACGATATCTTAACTAGAGGTTCTATATTATCTTATTTAAACTCTATAT
>NW_006916476.1:0-2284 GCF_000464535.1 Endocarpon pusillum Z07020 | reverse complement strand
TGCTCTCTATAGGGTTCAAATCAGGCGATTCCGGGCATTTAGCTTCTCATTAGATCCCTAAACGAGCTTTGGCCTTTTTGATTTTGTTGTCAGCCTTGCCACAAGTGCTATAAGCATTATCGTTATCCTCTAGAAGTATCTAATCCTTATCCTAATTAGAAGTAATAACTTCTTCTAAAAAAACGAGATAATCAGCTTAAGTAAGACGTCCACCTCCTCCTGCGCCTGTGTAGAAGTGTAAGGGACTCTTGTAATTCCATCTAATGTACGCAAATACATGCCAAATTTGATTACGCTATTTTAATCGAAATTGAATCTTTGAAGGAGCATTTCGTGTTTCTCTGCCGCATCAATGATATATCATAGCTTGACGTTATAAGCTATATGTAAAATGACATTCATCACTATATTTGTACTGCTTAAATTTCTCTAAATCTTAATACCGATATTCAAATCCTTATATTTTATGTATCTTAACATTTTTAGAATGAATATATTTTTTCTATTATGCCCTATAGATGCCTACTCTAAACTAAGCCATATTTCTTTGAATTACGCGTTCAGATCCTTAAGCTAGGCTAATAAAGCTTACTATAGCATAATAAGAGGCAGATGTAGTGTAAAATAAGCTATCTTTAATCGTCTTAATAGCCTTATATTAATAGGGTTCTAAAACGCGTTTTTAACTATAGTTATAAACGTTATTACTACAGCGCATAGATTATGATTTAAGGATTTGATAGCCTATTGTTTTTGGTATACTAAGTAATTCGAATAGCTTTTTTCAGGGTAATTTGCTAGCTATAGCCTGCGCGGCGCAAAGAAGTCGCGTATAAAGTAGAGTATCAACTATAGTATTTGGCTCATATAGAGGCTCTATAGGTATCGAAATTAACGAATCAAGCTATTAACAGTTTTATCGACTAGTTTTGCGAATTCTGGCCATTTTTTAGCTGATTTAAATAATAATTAGTTGAATAATAAAAGATAGAAAAAAGGGGGTTGTTTTAAGGGTGAGAGGAAAGTCCCACTATTTTCGGCACCTAGCTCCGGACCCTCTTTGATAGGCGCAGATTGATACTTAGGCGTTGTACAGCTGAAATTTTGAATTTCAGCATCCTCTAGCAGTTTTTGCTTATTTGTTGGCCAAATCCCAGCTCTTTTCTATCCTGCGCGAATATTTCGCTTAGTAAATGCCTCTTAACACGCTTATACATAAAGTATAGTAAAAATACTCTAATTAAGTGCTGCTATGCCAGTTAGGGCATATTCTTTAACTACATGACTATACACGCTTAAAAGTAGCGAAAATAGACCTAAATTAAGAGGTTAAAGTTTGTGAGTAGCGTGCGCCAGCAAATAGAGGAGGTAGATATTTATTTTTGAGGCAGTAATACTGAAATTCGCTAGTAATATAACTCTTTTAACTATCAAGTATCAGAATAATATGCTTGCTATTTAATGTAATTAGAACAAATATTCAACATAGTTAATCAATAGCTAGCTCTTTATTAGTCCATCCCTTAGGCGAAAAAGCCTATATAACGTTAGGGAGGTCCTTATGCTCTAGAAATATATAATGCTCAGGATTCTTGCTAGTAAAGATAAGATAAGGCTTAATAGCCTTTTCTATATTTATATACTTGATAATAGAGACCTATTGAGTATTATCTGATGCTGGAGCCACTAAGCGACCTATAACAGAGTCAAAAACAACGTACACCCCTGCGCGAAAGTATCTGACCAAAACGCGTCATTTTTGAACACGCGTTTTTTTACACCCTTTTTCAAACAACTACCATGGCTCAACGCAAGGCTCTGGCGCCTCTTGAAATTAACAGGAGCTATGGCAAGGAGTTATCTCTATACCAACGAGGCCAAATTTTAGCGTATAAAGCTATAGGGTTGTCAAATCAAAAGATTAGTCAAAATTTGCAATATAGCAAAGCTACTATTTTTAACACCCTTATTCAAAATCTACTGCGCAACTAAGACAAAAGCTTGCCTTATTTAGAACGCCCTTAGACCTTAAATAAGATTTAAAAACGTAATATTCTATGTTTTATTTATATTAATTTAAAGACTACTTATTAACTAATTAAGTCTAAAATTAGTATTAATGTTTATTAAGCAACTATTTATTAAATCCTTAAAGACAAAGGCATTATTAATTAGCTAGCTAAAAAAAGATCTTTGTTAACTCCTTAATTAGTTATTAAATAACTTGTATAGTATTTAAAATAACGAAATTAGATAACGTGGTTCATAAGCGTCTAGCGCATAC
>NW_006916475.1:0-4460 GCF_000464535.1 Endocarpon pusillum Z07020 | reverse complement strand
TCTTAAGATTAAGAATTTATTATGTTGTTATGTTATAGTTGCGTACAATAGTTAGAAGGTTGCGAATAGTTATAAATTATGTATTAAAGGTCCCTAAGTAAAGGTAGCTAGTCTTGCTAAGGCTTTAGAGGCTATAATATTCTTATAAGTTATATATATTATATATTTATTCTAAGTAAGCCTAAGGTTTAACTATACCCCTAATACTCTGATTACCTTATCCTTAATTACTACTTAATAGCCACTTATTTAGATAATTAATACTAGGTCCTCTTATATATAGTGCTTACTTTATATAAAGTATATTAACTAATATTTATTAGAGGTAAACTTAGCACTATATACTTTTATTTAATATTAGTACTATAAATAAGCTATAGTTAGCCTATAATAGTTTTGTTATATACTTTTACTCTATATTACTAGATAGGTATTATTTATAAAGCTGAATCCTAATGTTGCTTTCCTTAGGTTTGAGAACTATTCTAATAGGCTAAATATAAAGAATAAGAATAAGATTAATAAGAAAGAAGAGTCTTATAAAATACTTATATTAGTCTTAATTTAGTTGCTTTTATACTCTATATATATAATATATATATGTCTTATATATAAAAAGAATGTAATAGCTTAAATAAGCTAATCTAGAAGACTCTTTTGCTTAAAGATATTTAGTAACTTATTATAAAAGACGTTATTAAAGGCCCTTAAGAGGTCTAGACTTAGTATTAAGATTATACTCCCTAATTATACCTACTATATAATCTAAATATATAAGGTTAATAGGCCTATTACAAAAGCTATAAATTTATCCCTTCTTGCCTTTAATTAGGTTTAAAGGAGTAGAGAATATTATTTTATTACATTACTTAGGCAAGTTGTAAAAACCTTCTTAATAATCTTTATTAACGTGTTTTCTAGGGCAATTAACTTATAGTTACTAAATAATAAATAATCCTTCTTGCCTTCTTTACGTAGGACTATTATAGTTAATTTCTTATATTATATTAGAAGCGTATTACTTATAAAGATTATATAAATATTATATACTAGTCTAGCTATAATTTCTAGGGCAATTCTCTTAAGGACTTTATTTAGGATACTATCTAGCTCTATAGCCTTTTTGCTTAGTAGCTTATTAATTACTACTAATACTTTCTCTGTTAAGATGAAGCTGTTAAGCGCTAGTGTCTAGTTCGCCTAAGTCATGTATATAAGCTATAAGGGGTTTGTAAGGCTGACTAAGGGTGCTAGAAAGAATTTCTCTGTCAGGATTTAGGCCTTTTTGTTATCTAATATAGTTAGCTCATCTTTCTTATTCTGCTATAGAGCAAGAATATAAGGGTTAGCGTATAGCTTTTCTGTTACCTGCCTACTCTATTAAAAGAGCCTTTAGAGCCTATTATTTCTCTGCTATTTCTTAGTATTAATTAGGTTATTAATTAGGCGTCTCTAGTTCGCTTTTAATACTTACTATATCTCCTTTTTTAGCTCTTTAGAAGATTATCTAAAGCTATAAAGATCTCTTTATTTATAGGTAATAGTGTACCTACGTCTTATATACTTTGCGTGTGCTAGTAATATACTAGCTTTAAAGGACTAACTTAGATGTGCCCTTAGGCTTAGTCTAGCTCTAAGGCAGTACTATAGTAGTAGAGTCTCTAAGGCTTCTTAGATACTTTATAGCAGGCTCTTTGTTTAGTCTTATTAAGTTTAGCATAGTACTTCTATAAGGCCTTCTTTATCTAGCTTTATAAGTATAAATTATATACGTTTTGCTGGCGATCCTTATAGCGCTTAGATATCTAGATCTATCTTGATAGGGATGTAGTCTTATAGCAGGGCCTAGTACTCTTCTAGGCTGCAAAAGGTTACTTAATTACTTAGCGCTTATAACATAAATATAAGATTAATTACTAAGCTACAGATACTCTTTATCTAGGTCGCTTCCCTCTTTAGGGTTAGTAGTCTAAGATTACAGTAGTTAGCTTTATTAAGTAGGTAATTCGCACTCTATTCACATATAGTACTAATGCCTCCTTAAGCAGGGTAGTAGGTATTAAAGTTTCTTAATAGCATAACTTCTTCTTTAGCCTTACTAAGAGCGTGAGCTATATATCTTTATTTGTATATATATAGTTCGCCTGTTCTTAGATTATATATGTTCAGAATTATTAGTTTACTATTTTGGGTAGTTAAGGCTAGACTTGCTATATTTAAGCTATATTGCTTCTGCCTCTAGTTTACTATATCTACGTCTTATTTTATTATAAAGTATACCCTAGTTTTAAGGCAGGCTTTATAAACTAGTTTATAAGGCTTAAGGCAGTAGGTAAACTAAGTATATTTATTAAAAATTAGCTCTTAAATTACTAGGACTTAGAGCTATATAAAGCTATTAAAGAGGGCGTGGCTCTTTTACAAGTTGCTATTACTATAATTGTATTAAATAATTAAGAGCCTATAGCTTATTTAGGCTTAGGTTAGCATTACTTACTTTTGCGATTTTTATGCTTCTTATTAATAATGCAGATACATTATTCTGATTAATAATAAGCCTTTATTAGGAGGAGCTTCTTGCTATCTACTTAATATAAGTGGGTTATCTAGCATAGTATTAATTATTATTTATGTTAAAGGACTAGACTCTTGTCCTTTTGCGAGAGATTAGTGTCTATTTGTCGCCCTGTGCTTATTAGCCTAGGGCTAGCTGTTTCGTTTCTACGCTTATGCTGCAGGCTATAGCTATGCGTATGCTATACGCCTGCACATACAGTGTGATTTGTCTGCGTTAGATACCTTTGTAGTATAATTAGTAAGACAGGCATGCCCGGCTCTGCCATACCCTGTGCTGCTTGCCGCAGTTAGCACATAAGACTCTCTTAGTTATACACTCTGACGTAGTGTGTTAACCCGCGCATTGTTGTGACCTTACTGCTGGCACTTAAAGCATTATATAATCTAAAGGGACTTTTTAAACAGCCGTGTTTTAAATAGCTAGGCGTCTATAATTAGCCTTTTATAGAATGCTATATGTTACATCTCTTCTGTCAGGAATCCCACTATCAGAGATCTCTTTGTCTTGATACACTCTTTGTGTGCGTCTTACAAGTATTACGCAAGCGTTCTATAAGAGTAAAGCTATTTAATTCTTATAATCTAGAGCCTTAAGGCAATAAATTTAGAGGCTTTATAAATAGCCTATACTAAAAGTGTATTATCTGCCTTTTATTCTATTGCTACTAGCACTAATAAAGATACCCTTAATATCTTAACTTAATAGTCTCTCTTAAAGATCTTAAAGTCTTTAGTAAAGAAGAGAGCCTATACTTTGTCTCTTATAACTTTTATTAATAAGGATATATTAATGTTATTATTATATAATACTTAAACTGCTGCTGCTTCTAATATTGTTTTCTTAACTTCTTTAAGTATTTCCTTATTTAGTAACTCTTTTGTTTAAAGTACTTAAACCCTAATTATATAATTAATAAAGAAGTTTATAAGTAGACTACTTATTAGCTACATTTCTATTATAATAATGCTTACCTAAATCGCGCCTTAGGATTAAGGGTTAGGTATAGCCTTAAGAGAGGTCTTTAGTAATGCTTTAATATAGTTAAGCCTTATCTTAATTTCTTCCTTTGTGTTTTCTGTATATATTCTTTATAATATATATTTAATAATTATATTAAGCTGCTTTACTAGTTCTCTTCCGCTTATTACTATTCCGTTATTATTTTCCTTTTCTTTTTTAAGACCCTTAATAATATTTATTAAGTCTTTCTTTATTTATTACTAATTAGTATAGCTTTTCCTTTCCTAATGTTCTTCTCCTTCTTTATTTGTCTGTCCTTTTAATATTACGAATCCTCTTATAACCTACACTAAAGACTATATTCCTTATAGCACTAATTATAGCTTACAGAGCTTATCTCAGACCTAGCTCCTTATTACTATTTTAGTTATCACTAATAATAAGTACCTATAGTTGTTTGTACCTAGTCTTAGCAAGATAAGGGGTACAGACATGTATATAGAGTGTTGTATTCTTACTTTCGTTTCTTTTTCTTTATACTTCATCTTATATATTAGGCCTAACTATAGCTCTTTTAACATTATAAAGTGTCTCACTTATTTTTATCTTCTAGTCCTTAGGTCCGCCTTAACTTATTTTCCCTTTATCATTATTCCTTGTTGTTTAGTCTAGGCAGTAAAAGAACTACTACCTTTTCTTCTTTTATCCTGTTCTGTGTCTCTTTCTTTTTAAAAGAGTTTAAGATCTCCCTTAAGTTCTTTTTATCTATAGAAGCTATAGCTAACGCCTAAATATGTCTTAATAATAATATAATTAATTTATAAGAATCCTTTTATATACTTATCTTTATATATAATCCGGCTTTAATTTATATTCCTTAGCCCTTTAAGTACCTAGCTTAAGATCTGACTTAAGACCTAAT
>NW_006916474.1:716055-716793 GCF_000464535.1 Endocarpon pusillum Z07020 | reverse complement strand
CTAAGCTATTAGGCCTTAAGTTAGATCTTAGACTAAGTGCTCAGAGGGCTAAGGAGTATAAATTAGAGCCAGACTATATATAAGAATAGGTATATAAGAGGGTTTTTATAAGTTAATTATGTTATTATTAAGACATATTTAGATAATAGCTATAGCTTCTACAGATAAAAAGAACTTAAGGGAGATCTTAGACTCTTCTAAGGAGGAAGGGACGCGGAATAAGATGAAAGAAGGAGAGGCAGTAGTTTTTTTACTACTTAGACTAAGCAATAAGAAATAATGACAAGGGAAAATAGGTTAAGGCGGACCTAAGGACTAGAAGATAAAAATAAGTAAGACGCTTTATAATGTCAGGAGAGCTATGATTAGGCCTAATATATAAGACAAAACGTAAAGAAAAGGAAATGAAAGTGGGAACATAACGCTCTATATATATGTCTGTGCCCCTTATCTTGCTGAGGCTAGGTATAGACAACTATGGGTACCTGTCATTAGTGATAACTAGAATAGCGGCAGGGAGCTAGATCTGAGATGAGCTCTATGAGCCATGGTCAGTGCTACAGAGAATATAGTCTTTAGCGTAAGTCGCAAGAGGATTCGTAACATTTATAATAAGAGAAGAATAAAGAACTTTATTTTATAGTATTCTTCTTAATAAGTATAATATTAGTAAAACGTAATAATATAATTTATAATAAAGAATTATTAATTATTATTTATTATTTTAAGGAATAATTA
>NW_006916474.1:689990-714810 GCF_000464535.1 Endocarpon pusillum Z07020 | reverse complement strand
ATGCAAGCAGGGTTGCGTTATTATAAAGAGGCTTAGGCAGAGTTTTCGTTTAGAACTACTTTTATTAATAAGGATTTATAACGTGTTCTATATATTACTGCTGACTAAGGACTCTGCTGACCCTCTGTCAGGGCAGGAGTACCTACAGCCTTTGCTAGTAGAGACAGAAGAAGAGGAGGCGTAAGAGGTCAAAGATATAGTTGACGTTAAGAGAGTAGGCAAAGCATAGAAGGTATAAGCAAGATAGATAGACTGGCTAGAGGACCTGATGTTACGGCACAAAATGCCCTATGGCCTAGAGAGGCGTTAGGGCAGGGCATGGCATTGGCCAAGCATTGGCTGCGCACCAAATGCTCCACCAGTATATATATAATTAAATATTAGACTAACCTAATAAGGAATTACTAGGCTTAATAATATTAGAATAAAAGTAGACTTACTTTCTTATATTTTTAATTAAAGATAATTAATTTTTCAGAGGAAAGAGGTAATGTGATAGATAATGCATTTCCTCTGCTATAATGCAGGAAATGCATGTGCCAGCCACATACTCAGGAGGCAACACTTATAACTAACTCGTAATAGCAAGCAAACTCCTGCTGTAGGGCGCTTGTCAAAGTGTGTGAGCTATCCGGACGGATTACGAATAAAGAGGTTAGCCTTACCTGATTAGGGAAGCCTAAACTTCACTATACAGTAGGAGGCCGGATTAAGAACTATGAATGCTCTGTGGCCTATGGCGTGGCCCACGCACACACAGGCCTCACCCGCTGGCGTTGGAGTATATATATCTGTGCATAGCCACATTGTAGATAGATTCTCCAGCTTTCGTTTAGCAATCTATGGACTATTGACTTGTTCTAGTTTTAAGCTATTGCAGGATCCTTAAACGAGCTTTGGCCTTTCTGATTTTGTTCTCAGCCTTGCCACAAGTGCCATCAGCATTATCGTTATCTTCTAGAAGTATCTAATCCTTATCCTAATTAGGAGCAATGATTTCTTCTAGAAAAACGAGATAATCAGCTTGAGTAAGCTGTCTATCTCCTCCTGCGCCTGTATAGAAGTATAGAGGGCTCTTGTAATTCCATCTAATATACGCAAATACATATCAAATTTGATTGCGCTGTTTTAATCGAAATTGGATCTTTGTAAAAGTATTTTGTGCTTCTGTGCCATATTGATGATGCACTATAGCTTGACGTTATAAGCCATATGTAAAATGGCATTTATTACTGTATTTATACTACTTAAATTTTTCTAAATTCTAATGCCAGCGTTCAAATCCCTATATTTCACATATCTTAATATTTTTAGAATAAATATATTTTTTTTGCTATGTCTTATAAGTGTCTACTCTAAATTAAGCTATATTTCTTTGAATTACGCGCTCAGATTCTTGAGCTAGATTAATAGAGCTTGCTATAGCATATAAGAGGCAGATGCAGCACGAAATAAGCTATCTTTAATTGTCTTAATAGCCTTATATTAATAAGGCTCTAAAGCAGGTTTTCAGCCGCAATTATAGACGTTATTATTACAGCGTATAGATTGTGATTTGAGGATTTGATAACCTGTTGCTTTTGGTATACTAAGTGATTCAAATAGCTTTTTTCGAGGTAATTTGCCAGCTGTAGCCTGCGCAGCGCAAAGAAGTCGCGTACGGCGTGGAGTATCGACTATTGTATTTGGCTCGCGTGGAGGCTCTGTGGGTATCAAAATCGACGAATCAGGCTGTTGACAGTTTTTTCGAGTAGTTTTGCGAATTCTGGCCATTTTTCAGCTGATTTGAATAGCAATTGGTGGAATAATAGAGGATAGAAAAAAGGGGGTTGCTTTGAAGATGGGACGGAAGTCTCACTATTTCCGTCACCTAGCTCCGGCCCAAAAGAGCGCCGAAGCTCGTTATCCAATGATATCCCCTGTCTCCAGAAAGCCGCATTCATACTACGTTCTACGGATCTACCGATGCACCTGCTCTTGCTGGGTCGTAACAGAGATGATAATGGACAGCTCTGACTCATCAGGCAGGCAGCTCTGTGCAAATCTTGCCTCAGTTCCTCAGACTAAGCCAGTGCTGTCTACAGAGCTTTGTCTTGGTCAGCCTGTCATTGAGGGCGTCTGAGTGACTGAGGCAATGCAAATCGAAGCATACCATATCATACCATACCATACCATCCTCTACTTCAGTTCTACCCGTTATGATGGCTATATAATTGATGCTGCTGGGTGGAGGGAAGAGAAAAAGCAAGAAAAAAATGCCCCCCTCTCCCACACCACCACAATGCGAAGGCCTCTTGCGTGGGGGCTGCTGCTGATGATGCCGAAGAGGAGCAGAGAAGGGCAAAGATTTAAAAAAGGGGCAAAATGGGGGGAAAGGGGAGGGAGGAGCGCTGATGCGAAAACCATGCCCGCTAAGAATGTGATCCAGTCCAGTCCAGTCCGGCAAACGGAAGAAGATGCAACAGAGACAGCCCGCGCGCTGGAGAATGTAATCTATATTGAAATCGAGTCTGCTCAACCGACAGCCAGCCACCGAATTCTTCCCATGTGTATGCAAAGCGTGCTCGCCACGCTGGAAAATCATCGATAGTCTACTCCCTGACTCAGACGCCTTCCCCTTCCCCAAGAAAAAGCCTATCTCAATCGTCATTGGTCAGCGGGACATGACACGTCAGGTCCCGTTCGTGTAGTGAGTCCCTCCCCTGGCATATATACAGGTATGTAGGTATGTGTGTATGTAGGTACACTGTCCTGTTCCGAGCGTCCACGTGCATCCTCGCGTCTCAAGCCCCCCAACCCAGAAAATAACAAAACAGATAAAAGCGTCCTGATACCCTCCTTCAAAAGCACGTCGAAGCCGCCTGAACCGCTTATTCCTCCTGGATGGGAGCTGGGATCCAGATCCAGGTGTCTAAGATGGGCTGAGAGAGATGCCTGTATAGTTGGACTTGAGAAGAAAAAAAAAGATAGGGCCGTTTATCCCGATTAAGTCGATGAACAGACAGACAGACGCTCACGCCTCACGCCTCCCTAAACCGACCCGACCCAATGCAATATGATGCGTGTGTATGCCCCCTGGCCCCACTCTTTCCCCTAGGGGCAGAGAAGATGCGTATGTAAGAAGTGTACGTACAGCGGCGAATGGATGTGTTTCGGTTTTGTTGAATCCGTCACCATATCCTCCTTTCACCCCTGAAACTCCCGATGCGGTAATGCAAGCAGGGTTGCGTTCATTCGCTGCCATCGCGCCGCCCAGGCTTTGCGGTACTTTGGCTCCAATCACTGGCCCTCCTGTCCTGCGCTGAGAGCCTGCCCTCCCTCGTTTTAACCGTGAAACGACCCTGCTGCTGCTGCCGTGGCCCGGAGGCGGCCCTATCAGTCAGACCCCCATTCATCTCAACCTCGTCTTCAATAATCGGCGGGCTGAACAGCGGATTCCGCCTCCGCTCCGAATTTCTCGCCAGATCCATATCCATCTCCAGCTCCTCCTCCTCCTCCTCCTCATCATCATCACCATCATCACCACCGATAGCCTTCGTACTCGTGGCCGCATTATGAGTCGTAAGCCTGGGTTCCTCTCCTCTCAACAAACCACCTTCCTCGTAATTATCAGCATCCGTCTTATCAGCATTCAACCTCTCGACATTCTCCTCCGTCAACGCCATGCCTTTTCCCGCGTTCGTGACTGTTCTTTGATCCGAATAGTTCTCTCCGCCCCCACCACCAGCACCACCAAGAGGCGAACCAGACGAGAACGGTAAACCCGCCGAAGCGGACCCAACAAGGAGCGGGCTACAGCTTCCCAGCCCTCCGGATATAACGCCTGTTCCTGCCCCTCCATCAAGCGGCGAATATGGGCCCATTTCCGTAGCAGCCAGCAACTTGTCGTCCCGCAGATTAGCGGCTTGTTCCTCTGCATCTGCGCGACGGAGACCACGATCCGCTTCGCTGAGGGAGCTGGGTGGATCGCCAGCCGTGCGGCGGGATCTGATTTTTTCTTCCGACATGGTGGGGTTGAGGTGTGGGCGTTGGTGATGTTGGGCACATCTTCCGTGGGAATGTGTGGGTGACATAGATAGAGCTGGCCTGTATGAGGATTTTTCTTGTTCGGCGAGGCTAGGGTAATCGCTTCCTGGACAGTCGGATGAATGACCGATGCCGCAGGAAGCGACGTCCAGGCTGTTATTGTTCTGGGTTTTTTGGATCATACTTGCTGCACCCTCAGCCCATTTCAGGATTATCTTTTCTAGTTTGTTTCGTGGTGTCGGCTTGGAAATATAGTCATCCATACCGGCGCGCTTACATTTCTCGCGGTCGCCTTGAATTGCCGAGGCAGTCATTGCCACGATAGGTATCCTCTGGATAGCCTGGATGTTCTTGAAAGGGGCGTGGTAACGAAGGGTATGCGTGGCCCGGTACCCATCGAGGATAGGCATTTGCACATCCATGAGGATAACGTTGGGCAGAGGCGTGCTATTGGCGGGAGTGGTGCCTGGAGTCAGGGAATTCGCCGGGTTGGGCGATTGAGCAGTCTCGGCCGCTTTGAGCAGATAATCGAGGGCCTCTTTGCCATTCCATACGGCGGAGACAGAGAATCCCAGATTCTTAATTGTTTTCAGCGCGATCTGTTGGTTGATTGCATTGTCCTCGACAACTAGGATATGGAAGTCCCTCTTCTGTGCTTCTGTCAGTGCCGCTTGAGGTGGACTGACATTATCAGGAGCTTTGTTGTGGATGCCAGCATCCCCGTTGGGAATTTCTCCGATAGCGGGCGACTGTGGAGGTGGTGTACCACGCCCAGGCATTGCGATCGATCCTCGTGAAGAATTGTTGCAGGATAAAGAGTGCTCAGACTGGAAACGATCTGGCAGCGGTCCGATGTCTACCAAAGGGGTGGCAGTACCTTGAAATTGAGGCTTGTTGAATGGCACTGAGAAGGTGGCAATAGTTCCATGGTCGAGTTTCGACTGTAGAGAGATCGTGCCGTGCATAAGTTCAACCAGCTGAGACGAGCATGAGCATGACCGTTCAAGTCCAGAATTAGTAGGAAGTGCTTCAACTTACGTTTTTGGAGATGGTCAAACCCAAACCGGTCCCGCCAAATCTCCGAGCTGTACTGGAATCTGCTTGACTGAAGGGGCTGAAAAGTCGTTTCTTGACTTCTTCTTCGATGCCAATGCCAGTATCCTCCACAGTGAACTCAACTGTGACACTTTCAAATGTCTCTTTCAGCAGTCGGACACTCATCTTGACCCATCCTTCAGATGTGAACTTGATACTGTTGGTCAGCAGATTCGTGAGAATTTGACGCACGCGTCCAGGGTCGCCCAGCAGTACGAAGTCCTCAGCTTCACCCAGGCGGATATCGCTAATGAAACGAAGGCCCTTCCGTTCTGCGGCGAATGAAAGCATCTTGCAGACATCGTCTATCACCACAGAGAGGCTGAACTGTACTTCTTCAATGTCCAGTCTGCCCGATTCCACTTTGGAGAAGTCGAGAATATCATTGATTACGGTCAAAAGGCTGTTGGCGGAGCGCTGGATGTTCACGGCAAAATCGCCTTGCTCCTCGTCGAGTGCGGTATCGAGCATCAGCTCAGACATGCCTATGATGCCAGCAATCGGAGTGCGAATCTCATGAGACATGTTAGCCAAAAAGTTGCTTTTCAGTCTGCTTGCTTCTTTGGCGGCCGCCTCGTTGGCTAGCAGCCGCACATTCTCTTGCTCTTTCTTCTTCAGCTCTGTACAGTCCATGCTGATGCCTACCAAGCCATCAACACAAGCTTCGTCCATTTTGCCGGCAGCGCTCTTCTTCCCCTTCTGGGGCACCAGCCGCGATTTATACCACCTTCCACTGCTTTCAAACTCCGATGCCTCGAAAGAAGATTGTCCATTCAATATCCTTTCAATGGATTCTTTATATTTTGGCAGGAATTCCATCCCTTTAAAGACGTCGTAGACGTTCCTGCCCATGGCATTCGCATGGAAGTTTGGAAGAGGAGGAATTTTGTCGTTGCCTAACATTTTTCCCTCAAAGAAGGTGATTTCCCGATCCTGGTTCAGACACCACATGGTCATCTCGGAGTGCTTCAGCACATTGACCAGTTGCTCCTTCATCTTACGGGAGGCTTCTCTGGCATCAACAATCTGCGGAATATGAGTTATCATGAGTACGAAGAACAATCAAGGGGTGGATGGATTTCTACCTCTTGTATGTCAGTACAGCTACCAAACCATTTCAAAATCTTTCCACTTTTGCTAGCGCGCAGAGGCAGTGCTCTCCCAAGCATCCACCGCCATTCTCCGTCATGACGTCGGCATCTATACTCGGTGTGGTACTCGTCTCCAGTCGCTAGCGAGTGATGCCATCTTCTGACAGTCTCAGTCATGTCATCTGGATGAAATGGCAATTTCCAGCCAGTTCCAAAACATGCATTTCTTGGCAGTCCAGTATAGTCGAACCAACGCGCGGAGAAATAATCGTGGTATCCATCTGGGCGTGTTGTCCACAACATCTGAGGCATTGAGTCGCAGATCAGCTGGAACTGTTGTTCGTTTTGTTCGTTCTGTGATGCCAGCTTCTCGGTATATTCGGTAACGTCTTTAAAAGCGACCAATCCGGCGAAGAAATCACCGGTGTTCTGGTCGAAAACAGGCTTACCACTGACATCGTAGTTTCTGCGCTTACCCGTTCGAGGTTCAATCATGCCGATTTTCCAATTGCTGAAGCCTTTTTGATTCCTGCAGAGCAATGTCAAGGGCAACTCATCTTGTCGCAGCTCTCTACTGAAGTCTGGTGCATATGCCTTGAATCTCGAGATGAAGTCATAGCTGGCTTCGGTGGTGGGATCTGCAACGACAGCCAGCATTCTTCGAGCTGCTGGATTAGGAAATACAACACTTTCGTCTTTCCACATCGCCAACACTGGTATCTCCATCGCTGACAGCATTGCATCTTTCATCCTAGTGATTTTTTGGAACTCCGTAAACGCGCCGGATTTCGAGCACTTGGCCGGCGCGCCCAGGGGAGGGAATGGAGTTGCGTTAGGGTTTGAATCAGATGGTGAGGTAACGACAGAGGAATGTGTTGAACTAGATCTCGATGAGGCGGGAGTACTAGAACGCGCTGAACCTGAGTTCAAATGAGAGTTGGTCTTGGGCAAACTTGGCCTTGATACGATGTGTGACTGCACGTGAGACTTCTTTTGTGCAATCGATGTACTTGTGAAGGATAAGCTGAAAAACTTTTCCCTTTCTATATGCCAGATCGAGATGATCATTTTAGCCGGAGTCTGACAAGTAGGGGACCGCGGCTTGTGATGTCTATTGTGGCCACTGGGGCCTAACACCTTGTCATGCTGAGAGGAAACCACAACGTCGACCACTGTATCGTGCACCAACGTTTTATCTCGTGTCGGAGCGCCGTCCGGTATGGTGGTAGAGTGACTGTTCTGCCGCTGGCCTGCAGAGATTGCGACGGGTGTAGTCTCTCCGCTGACAATGGCGGCAAGACTAGACTGCTCCCCTTCGAACGCGCCATTGTCGAGTCCGTTGGACAGGTTATCGAGAAACTTCTCCCAGCTCACCCATACCGGAACACCATCCTGTATCATGTCTACGCCGATTTGTGACAGTGTCTGACCTTTGAGCATCTCGGTTACTGTATTATCGTTGTTTGGCGGTTCCTCCGTGCCTCGGTTGTCTTGATTGTCAAGCCCGAGCAGTCTGCCCATTGCTTCATTGGCCAGAATTATTGTCTTCAAGGAGGTGAGGACGATAACAGGGGTAGGCAGATACTGCAAAGCAGCTAGCGCAATTTCGGTCGCCATCGGAAGCTGCGGAAGGTTGATATGCAGTTCCATTGCACCTTTGGCAGTCTCGGTGTCGGTGAGGGCGGGCACGGGCGGACGCTGGGAATGGGGCTCTTCGTAATAGTTGGTAATACGCGATAGGGATCTTTTCAGAGAAGTATAGCTCTCCCCGTCCTCATCATTCTGAGGCGTTCCTGGTATCAGAGATTCATTCTCTCCTGCGGCCTGCGAGATTCCCGTCATCACCTGATGGAAGTGTGCGGGTCAAGCATCCAAAACATATGACTAGGGAACGGCCGCTCTCGCAAATAGAATGCTAGCCAGGGTTGGGTTGCAGTGATTCGCAGACAGTAGTCTATCACCTTCGAAGGTACAAAGAGCGATGTGTACAATAGTATGAATACTCACTCTGCAAGCGCATGACAAGCATGGACAACGATATACGTAGTACTACTAGTAGTACTCGAGCGCAAAGTTGAGTGCAGCGCAGTGGCTTGCAATGGGTGCGGTCTTGGCAGGATTACTGTAAGTTTCGGAGAGGTGGCACTAAGGGTGGAGAAATGACGACAGGGGCTGCGGCCTGTTCAAGGCTTGTTGGGTGGGGGTTTTATTAATAAGTACTACGAACTACGTATTCCAAGTCCAAACTCCCAAACGCCTACTGTTTTAACATGTGAAATCACCTTGATGATATTGAGTATCTATGAGGGAGATGCGTTTTGCGCATTCCATCGTTCTAGAAAAGTCCACAGCATACTACCAGCATATCAGGTAGCAGGCCCAAGCCTGCCGTTGGTACCTTGGCGTGCTCGTCCGAGTGTCCGGCCATTTTATTGACGTTGATCCGGGTACTCCGGAATGAGGTTGAGCACGGTAGAGGCTCTCTTTCAAATCATCTCACTGGTGGCATGGGAATCACATCCTCTCTAATATCGCATAACGCAAGAAGGCTTCAAAACTGTCTTATCTCACGGCTTCCTCGCTACTCCCCGTAGTCGGACGTAACCCAACCACTCACTACCATCCTCGATCCGGGTCACTATCGTTGATAGGACCTCACACACCTGTTCAAGTGCCGCTTCCCTTTTCGATGCGTCCTCCAACACGCCCAGCATTGATGCACCCATCAACTTGACCCATCCTCGGAGCCCCCCCTCGTCGCCTGTTGTCAGTTTCGTCGGTCTATACTCGACTTCAAGCACCTCGACAATGAATCCAATGTCTTCCAGCGTCTTTCTCATCCACACGTCTGAAGGGAAGAACCACGGCGAAGCTTCTTGTGCTTGATGAATAGAGAGTCCTTGATGAAGGAGGGCTGACATGAGAGCTGTGTGAACCTCGGCCACATTTCCTGCACCTCCCATCTCGAAGACGAAAGCTCCACCCGTCTTCAAGGCCGAGAAGCATGCCCGAAGTGTATTTACGCGGGTGGAGGAATCTCGCAAAATCCAATGCAGGGCGGCGTTTGAGACCCTTCCAAAACCTCAGTCAGTGATTGTTCCTACCTCTTGCATCCAAGAACCCAACTCACACTTTGTCCCATACTCCACTCACAGCTTCGATGTCCTGCTCGAGATACCTGCAATCCAGTACTGTGAACCGTGCTTTTGAGCTGCCATAATCCTGATTTGCTGATGCAATCAGCGAAGCCGAAGCATCCACTCCATAAACTTCCGCTACCGAGTGTAGATAGTTGCCAGTGAATTTGGCGTCACCACAGCCAAGATCAAGCACTCTATCGGTAGGCTGAGGATCTAGATATTGGAGAACTTTCTGGGTAAGCTTGGGCACGAATGACGCAGCAGCAGAATAGCTCTACCTGTTGGTCAGTTCCAGAACAAGGTTCAACAAAGGTATCGGCAATACCTGTGCTGACCAATGATCTTTGTCTTTGTGTGGTTGCGACATGGTGGATTACATCTAGGGAGATGGTGTCCCAGCCTCAGCCTCTCTAGGTCGTGGTGCCTTGTTCGCGTACCTTAGCAGCGGATCTTAGCAGATTCTTCCGGAGCAGAGAGCCCCCAACACATGACAGGTCCTGCAAGCAATTGTGAATCAAGAATAACTTGCGGATTGATAGATTGATATAGTTGCGTTCTGAGCGCTTTCGCGGCATCCTCTGAAGCAATCTGCGCCGATATCGGACGTTGGTGACTTGAGCAGCCTAGAGAGACCTTGGGGGAATATGGCCCAGGGCAGGGTTCACGGTGTGTGTTGGTCGGAATCACTCATCAGGACCAGAATGAAGAATGCCAAAATGATCTGTTCGAGGAGGTTGTCAGAAGAATTCTACCGTAAGCAATGAGCGTGGCACTTACAAGTGTAACTAATCCACCAATAAGGAAGAGTTCCCAGCCACCTGCACATGCTTGACCCTTGACCATGCCCCTTTGAAGCCGCCAGAATCGATAAGCACCAATGATGATGTTGATAAGCGCGGCGGCCTGGCACAACGAGCCCAGCGGTACACCAAGAACAAAGAAACTCAAGTTCATGTGAGGAAGATGACCAGCTTGAAGAATAAAAAGCTGTGTGGTGAAGATGCCTATCATTGACAGAGCCAACGAGGTTCGTAGCCATGCTAGAAATGTACGTTCGTTCGCTAAGTGATCGCGAAAAGCCTTGGGCTCAACCAATACAGCGGCTTCTTTCGACCAAAGATCTCTCAACCAGGCTTTCCGGATCCCACTTCCGCGTATTGGCTCTGCAGCGCTCCCCGAATCTGTACGCGTAGGGTAGGCATCGAGTTCGGTTCCTTCGCCATAAGGCGAGCGACTGTGGATATGAGGGACTGAAGAAATGGGGATTCTGATGACGTCGCCACTCTCCGCTCCTGTCCCTTGCTCCATCTCAGATGAAGTGACCTACCCCTCTCAGCTTCGGTGCCGGTAGTCAGACTGAAGAACACACTCCAAATACATGCATGTAGAGCTACACAAATGAGAAGGTGACTCGCCGCGTTCCTCACCTTCCTCACCTTCCTACCCGGTGTGCCGTCGGAAAAGCGCAGAATTCGGATGCAGTTCTGTCCTACCCATATGCATAGATCTAGGATGTTGTCACCCTCACATGAGTCTTCTGGTGCTTCACTGTGCTCGCGATAGATGTCCTCCTTGCAGAGTGTATATGGTAAAAGATGGTAGGGGCATGATTTATGGCTGGAATAGACTTCACCACCAGCGGTGAGTATCACAGGCAACAAGGTGCTCAACTAAAAAGGCAGGAACAATCGCGCAATTGAAAATGGTCAGTGACAATTGAACTGTAACTACGATACTAGTACTCAGTGTTCCTATAGCGATTGATCTTCGACACTACTGAGACTGATTGTCAAAATCGGTTGTGCGGTTGTGCAGATGTGACGGGCCATCAGCTGCCACATGGATGCTCGGTCATGGGACTTCCGGAGCCAGGACCGGAGGACCGTCTTGTAACAGGCGCTTACTGTACATACTGGAAGCCGGATAAGCTCCCAGTCACCTTTAAATTAGGATACGCAGTAAACTGCCTGTTTTTGGATTCCTTCCGTTCATTATGTCCTAGGAACATCAACGTTATCACGCGCATTATCACCAATACTGCTCTTCTCATCACAAGCCAGTGTAGTAAAGCTACGGACCGTGTGTTACCGCTTGATTATCTTCTGGACTTTGGTCTGGCACCCTGAATCCCATGCCCAGTGGCATCTCCAGAGGTTTGTCCCATGTTGCTGGCCTATTGTTAATGCCTGCGATTTTGACGCAAAGCTCATTGGGCAGGTAGGCTGGTTGTCCCTGTGGCGTCCTTGCGCAGCTGTCTTGACGTCAGCCACAGTTCGAGAGCAGATATTCCTTGCTCGGTAGGCAAGCGACCTGGTGACTTACTAAAGCAATGCTGCTTCGCCATCATAACGATGCTGCAAATTAGCTCTTCGAGGGTTCAGCTGCTCCTCGAAGCGACGAGTACGAGCGTCTGACATGCGAATGTGTCTGGCCAACCACTCCTTGGCAGTCTCTACTTAATGAAGTTCAGTTTCCACCCACAAAAGTTTAATTCTGAGGTTCAAAACCTCGGGCACAATAGTAAAAAGCGGAGTAGAAATGAACTTACACTCTATTCTTGTACGCCGATTGCCCTTCCCGTGACGGAGATCTTCCTCTAGGCCCCGAATCCACGCCTCCCGAAACATCTTTTCTCCTTTGTCTATAGCTTCCTGGTGCTCTTTTCGTTGTACAATGAGATCATAGGCTTCTTGAGCACGCGTTTTGGAACGAAGGTTTGGCATGATAGGGAAGTGAATTGTTGTTTGGGTTGCAAACAAGCAGCGATACGGGTACCTGCCAAATCCGTCTTGGTGGGATATATGAAATAGGTAAAGGATTGAGATGAAGAAGGACTCCTGGCAAGATAAGAGAATCCAAGACCGTTGAATCAAGGTCCAGAGTGAAGACACCAACAGAAGTGAAGTCAACCTATGTTGGCACTCCGATGCAAGCTTGACACGTAGCAGGCATTGATAGCAGGCTTGTGTGGATGACAGCCAGGTCCTACACGAAACAGAGAGTGCCGCAGCCAAAGACGGAAAGCATTGTTAGGCCCGATCTCATGAAACGAAACGAAACAAAGCTGACTGTCGCTCTGAAGATGAAATATGAAACGACTCAAGGACAGTGGTCCGAGAATGACGCTCATGTAGGGTGTAGAGGGCATCATGCAAAGGCCCAATGGCGTCTCGCCATGTGCATCGTGGTTCGAGGACATTGCCGATGGTGTGGTGATGATGACGTTGACGCTGAGGTGGGACACAACATAGATTTCCGGCGAAGGCAAAAGTCATCGCGATTGTATCCACGCTCTAAGATGGGCTGTTTGTTTGGTACTGAGTTGTCCTACCTGCTCTCCACTGTCAATTCTGCTCCCAATCTCCTCCTCATCTTGGCGCGATTGGCCGGCAAAAACTTCTCCCGGTAAAGAATTTCCCATCCGCCTTCCGCTTCCACTACACTGCATGGCTCCTAATTCCCTGGTCAGTGATCAATTCAAACCACAGGAGCCATCGCCTAGCTCCAGTCCCAGATCCATGCCATATGGAGGAAGCGTACGAGCTGATACCGGCTGCGGTTCCCACGACCGGGCTACAGGAACTTCACGTTCGTTGGGAATATACCGCCATGTTTTCCCAGCTTGCCAGGAGACCTCCTTGACGGCAGTGACTGCTTCTGAGCCCACTATCTCTTCGATCTATTAACAAAGGCACGACTCGGCGTCTACTTCACAGCGACTGTGGCATGTACCACCGCAGCTCTGTGTGGGTACTCCGTAGGCTTCATTGGTGGGGGCCTTGTCCTCCCCTCGTTCCAGCATAATTTCCACCTCGATGACCTTCTCCCTGCAGACAAGGCATCAACCAACTCCCTGACGGTTACAATATTGCTTGTGGGGGCTCTCTTTGGAGGTCCTCTGGGAATGCCAATATGCTCGGGGCCGGCAGGAAACGGTGTCTGAGCTTCAGCGCGGCACTCTACGTCCTAGGAGCTGCTCTGCAACTGGTCAATCATGGAGGTGGTCTTTACCTATTCGACGCTGGACGTCTATTCAGTGGTTGGGTGTGGGTGCTAGTACCCTTGTCATGTCCGGTTACCAGACCGTCATCCAACTCTGTGCCCTTGTAGGCTTCTGGGACGCGTTTGCTTCTCACTCCATCTTCCCTCCACCAACCCTCTCCAATGGCAACTCACCATCGCTACTGAACTCATCACCGGCATCCTCCTCGTCCTAGGCACATTCCTTATCCCGGAAAACCCACGCTTCCATGCCGAAAGAGCGCAATTCAAAGCCGCTGAAGCCTCCCTCTCCTGGCTCCGAGGCCTTCCCCCTTCCGAACCCGCCCTCGCAATCGAACTCGGGAAGATCCACCAAGACGCTCTCGCAAGCTACAAACTGCAGCTCAAATCGCACATTTCCTTACTGAGGCCACGAGACGGAGCGCCTGCAACCGTCTCGCCGTAGGATTCGGCCTGATGATCGCACAAAACATGGTCGGTCTCAACACGCTCAACTACTATGCCCCCGTCATCTTCATATCCGCAGGCTTCACCTCCGTCTAATCCTCCCTCTTCCTCACCGGGATCTTCGGCATCCTCAAAGCCCTCTCCGCCCTCTCCTTCATATTCATCTTCGTCCAGCTGCGCGGGAACGGGTTCTGGCTGAAACTCAGCTCCGGGGTCTGCGGTTTCCCATGCTGGTGCTCGCCCACTTCGTCCGCACCATGCCTCCTTCCCGGCAGGACCCAAACCAAGCCCACGACAACAAAGCCAGCCTCTTAGCTAGACCAGGCGGCGTTATCAGCGTCGCGCTAGTGTGCATCTTCGCCTTCTCCTTCGGCGTCTCCCTCGGCCCCATTTTCTAGAACGTCTGCGCCGTCACCACCTGCACGCAGTGGCCGTTCCAGATCGTCATCGCCTATGTCACGCCGCATCTGCTTGCGTCGCTGGGCTGGGCCACGTATCTACTGTATGCGGGATGTTGCATGGCATTTTTGCTGTGGGTGCAGTTCTGTGTGCTGGAGATGTGCGGCGTGAAGGTGGGTGGAGCGATGGATAGGCTGTTTGGCACGCCGGAGGAGTCGAAGCGGTTAGTGGCCGACTTGGAGGGGACGTGGAGGAGGTGGAGGAGGCGAGTGAGACGACGAGCCTGCTGAGGAGTGAGCATCGCTTGCGGAATGAGCACCAGAGGAGCTCGGTCGGCGCTTAAGCCTGAGAGTACATGGTAAGGACTTGACCCGGGTTTCGTATACCTGATACATAGAGTTTTTGCCACAATGGATCTGATGCAGTTGACTCATTTCAGCACGGAAGCTGTACGTACAACTTAGTCTAAGTTCCCCACATCCCCGTCCCCTGTGATAATGGATGAGAACACAATCATACAAAGACAAGTGACGGCTCTTGATGATGCCCTCTTATTAATATAACAATCGGAAGTCTAGCCTCCGCCTCCCTCGATCAAAAGTCCCTTCCTTTCTTCATCTGATGCACAGCCCGAGCGCCTCAGTACCAGTGCAATGCATTGCAGAGGACTTCGCTCACTCATCCTCGATGTCATCCTCCGAGATATACAACTTCTCCAGTCTGGCCTCCTCATTCTCAACGCTCACGCCCACCCGGGTGCTGCGCATCATCAAATCCTGCCTCTTGGCATCGACACCACGCCAGCTCCCGCTCCCTCCTTTCCGTGGCGAAGCAGAGACGGCCCGATCGGTCGTCTCGTCCGCAGCAGAGAGATCCACTTCTGCAGCTTCGGTACTGTGCTCATCTGCTTCGTCTTCCCCGTTCAATTGAATGCCATGAAGCTGTGTGATCTTCTTGATCTCACGGGTATTCTCTGATTTTAATCGGGCCATGTAGGGCAGACGCTCGAGTAGGACCTCGTCGCGGGTAGCCCACACACGAGGAGGACTTGAATCTCCGTGCGCTCCTTCTTCTTGAGCAGCACCGATATCGTGATCATGTTTTGCAGGTAAGAAGGAAGAGAAACTTCTCGACCTCCATGACTCGACGCCTTCTCCTCTGCTGCCACCATGGTTCGCGGATCCAGGACTGCCGGTGCCTGCAGGAGTCAACATACGACCCATTTCTAGAGAAATAAGATCGTAGATCTCCTCGCTCGGCTTCCATATCTTCAGTGAAGCGGGATAGAACATCTTGAACGAGTCGCCCTTCCTGCCATTTGGATGTGAGGCTCTGCTTACGGGTGATGGTAAGGAAAATAGTAGTCCGCGGACGGCGATCTGAAAGCTGATTTCGTTTTGGCGAAGCATGTCAACGCCGCCGGCGGCTTGTGTAAGACTGCCTCCGGCTCCGAGGTTTGAACGGCACGAACGTGTGAGCTGTCTACTGCTTGGACTGATGAGATCGCTGTCGGAGAGGAAGTCGGTGCAATTTGCCGCTGACTCGGTAAATTGGGAGCCGTTACTTGATAGGATGTAGTTTTCATGTAGGGCAGCTGTGAATGTTTGGATGTCCGTGCCAATCTCGTTGAGCAGTTCGTCAATATCGACTTGTGAGACTTTTGGCCTGTCGAACGCTGACAGGTGATCTGGTGGTTTAGGTGATGGTTCACTTGTTGGATCTGCGATTGGGTGTTCCTCTCTCTTGTTCCAAACGACTTTTCCAACGGCATGGAAAATGCCTAAAGTTGCCTCTCGTTGGGTGACAAGCTCTAGCGAGTCTTTCTCCATACTTGTCAATCCCGAGCTGCTCTTGTTGGACTTCTTTATTTTTGTCGCGGTTGTGCCACCCCAGTCAGAATCAGTGTCACCTCGTACACACAGAAACTCCAGTCCGTTGACGGCACTCCTTACATCACCGAGTTCGGAGAGTCGTTTTAGGACGGCCGGTCCGGGTACCCTCCGTCTCTTGGAAACTCTTGCTTCCTTTCTGATTGCTAGCTCTAATGCTTTCGTGACCAGAGTTGGAGCAATAGGATTGAACTCTAGGATAGTAGCATATGGATGGTTGCACAGGTCTGGTCCAAGAAGCCTGTGAGCTGTGAAGCTATCTGCAGAAGCGGTAGCGGATGTCAACAAAGATTCAGAGATGATCAGCACAAGGGGTGGGTGCGAGGTGAGATTTGATTTTGACTGCTCGAATGCAGCCGAGCGTGGAGGAACCGCGGCTGCAAGATATTGTAAAAGTATGTTCCGAAATGATGCAAGAGCAGAAGAGAATAGAGTCATAGTGCTTGGAAACTCCTCAACCAGTAGTACTCGTTTCTCAAGTTCTGTTGGCGTTGCTGATTGGTCTAGCTGAGACTTGTCGCCTGAAAAGTTGAGAGTCCCAAAGGCCCCGGCCCTATTCAGGAAATCGTCGAATTGAGCGGAGAAGGAATTCAAGCCACTATCAGCAACAGTAGGACTTCTCCATTCTGATATGCCAAACCCCATGGCCTTTGAGAGTAATGACATTGCGGTAGTCTTGCCACTGCCGGCAGGGCCCTTCAAGACAAGTAGTCGCTGCAAGAAAATGTCAATACAGAACTCCTTCGCCAAGTTACAGATAAGGCACACACACACGTCGATCTCGGCCCTGTAAGACAGCACTCAGCCAATTCTGGACATCTGTAACTTTCTTCTTGTGTACAGCCAGCTCATCAAGAGATACAGGTGCAAATCTCTCCGCCCAAGGTCGACTGGAAACGTCATTATCCTGCGCTGGAAACGCCTTGTTCTCTTTTGCTGCTGGTGTCGATGGCTTCGCAAACTTCTGACTTGAGGGAACACCATTTCCGAAAGATTTCAACGCTCCGGTCCGCAAGGTAAGCTCTGCTGCTTTCCTCCGGTCAAGAACTTTGTTCTCATCCGCTTCAGCATTTGCGACTTCGGCAAACGCTTCATCTAGAGAGTCATCTTCTATGTCATCTCCGTTCTCGCCGTCCTCGAGAACCGATGGAGGAGTCTTGTCCTTTCGAGCCCATCGCTGTTCTTCGGTGGCTCTGCCAAAGAAGGTATGTAACGACTTGCTTTGCTTTTTTACTTTAAGGTCCCCTCTGGTTCCCTTCTCAGGAGATGACTTGGGGGTATCCTTTGGGGGATTATTCACTTTCGGCTTCTTAGTTGTTGCATTTGACTGGGTAGACTTTCGTGTTGGAAGTGTCTTCGTGGGCACTGAAGCCAGACGAGGCGGAGCTCTCCGAGTCTTGACCACAGGTTCATCATCGTCAGATAGGATCAATCGACGTTGTCGCTTACCAGGTGGAAGTGTCATTCTGCAAGCATTTGAGCTGATGCTGGGAATGACAATGGCTAGAAGCCATTGGAGTTAAGATTGGAAGTGCCTCCTCCAGAACCTTCAACCAAAAAGCTTCTCTCATCAACATGGTGCAGTGGTTGATGGAAGTGTGCTCACGCCTAAACCTCGGCTAATCTAGTCGGCAGGGCCTTGGCGCACATGGCAGTCACATCATGTTTCTCCCAATTCTCTATTCTCTTCAGTTGCCTTGATACGACTCTCTTCCAACCAACATATTACATGCTAGTGTCTTCAAGACTTTTATTAGGGCAGATATGCAATATCGGGGCCATATCGTTTGATAATTCTATAGATTGTGGTCTATCCCGAACCAACCTAACTAGTGCTAGCGACTTAGGCCCATTGGTTATCCCATAAAGTAAACGGGATATGGCTTATGAGTCGTTTCTATATCGCTGAGGGCGTTGATTTACTCTTGCGAATGGCCCTTGTGGGGTTTTAGTATGTATGGTCCATCTCCATCTGGTCCTGCTTGCCATATCGAGCGAGGAAGTACTTGAGAGTTTAATAGTATTCAAGAGATTTGCGACTCACTTGTTATGCCTGTTGAAGAAAGAGGTCATGTATAAGCAGCTTCCCTGTTCCAGTTGGCCAAAAAGAATATCTCAGCCTGCAGAAAAAATGCAAAACCTTTATCCTGAGCCGTCTAATGAAGACAGGTCAGGATCAGGAGAAACCCTCAATGAAGAGGGATTTTTTCGTATTCGAAGGAAAGGAGGAGGGAGGAGGAGGACTGGTATCTGGCTTCGGGGGGTATGTGCCAGCGTAACAGTTGTTGAGAAGAGGATTCGAACCGTAGGACCTTTGGGAGGGACTGTCGATTTCGTGGCGAGGTAATGGGATTTTAAGCCACTACACCACTGTGCCAAAGGATATTGGTTACTGGCTGCTAAACAATAAAACACATCCCTTTGTGTTGAACACCGGAAATAGGAAAAAAATGTGTTTTGGATTCGAGCCGATGCGGTGCCTCTTCCTCCTCCACACCTCAGTCGGAACCTTTTATCCATCCTCTTCCTCTTCCCTCCCCACCACTCTTAAGCTGTCTGATCGAGCAGCGATTGAAGCATGAGTAGTACCATCTGGCACAAACCGGATGTGTCAGCGCCACCTTGAGGCTCGAATATAGAAAGCACACCGTCCAAGACGGAAAGACATCTTTCTTTCCCACCTGCGCAGCGAAAGACTGCAATTGGGGAGAGGTACAAAAAGCTCGTTGTTTGACAGGCTCCGCGATCTTGTTGCACAGATTCAGCTGCTATGAGCTACCAGGAAGGTCATCAATCGGTCAATTTGTTTGCAGATCTATTTCGGTTTTCTACCGACATTCGATCCAATCATGGTACATTCGAGGCTCATTTGGCACCGCTGGGCTTCAATCCCAGAGACTCGACCCTCGTATTTCTGATAGCGATCGGCAGAGGCGATCTCTCCATATCACTGGCGGCAAAGAACCCATGAACACCATCGTCCTTCCCAAGTTACTCGGCCACCTTGGGCCCGCCAATTGGTCCTCCATGGCAAATTACTGAAACATCCTGCCGGTTCCACCTCCATTTCCTTTGCCCTAACATTCAGACTTGGTAAGACGACTGATCCAATGTCCTCCTCGTCCTCGATCTAGCTGTCCTCGAGCTCGTCAATCTAATATGTGCAACCAATACACCAATCTCAAACACACCGTCTTCTCAGCCCCCTCCGCATTGGACATATACGGCGTCGTTAACAGGTCCACCTGATGCGCTCATCTTATTCTTCTCACGTTCCGTATAGTACTCCGTCTATGTCTCATCCAACCCTTGCTAATTTCCTCTATCAATCAGGCTCACGGTGGCACGGTTGGGATACTCTGCACTCCATACAAATCCGCCTCCTTCAATTCCGGCAAGAACAGGCTCACGAACAGGCCCAGATCCGTCTCTGACATTGACCGAAGTAGCTGGTGAGCTCTTCGGTTGATATTGACGGCCGGCTCGAAAATTCGAGGCTGCGGGTGAATGGACATTCCCATTTGTGGTAGGCGTTGGTGCGTGCAACGTGGTCATGTTTGAATCAAAAGACACAAAGCCTAAGAAGCACAGCAGAGTAAAACTGTGTGAGCACGAACCAGCTGTAAAGGCTTGGGGAAACCAAAATAGGATGTTATATAAATCCCGAGGTCAATCGCAAACAAGCTGTGCACGGATCTCAAGAGATCTGAGGTAGACAGAGTTCTATTACCTTCGCAAGGTTTCAGCATGATTGACAATGGAAGGGCGGCCCCTTCATGACCCAGAAACCGACCAACCGCTCTTCGTGACGCTGGAGGAAAGCCTAAGGGGCTGTATTATCAAGGCAACCAGTCTTCCCAACCATCTCAATAGCGAAGCAATTGCCCAGGCGGTAGTCAAGTCAATGACTGAATTGTTTGGAAAGCCAGTCTCTTCACAGACGCGACCACAGCTGTGGCGAAAGCACTCAATCGATGGAATCGTCATGCAGACCAACGAAGAAAGAGAGAACGTGTATAGCATTGCGATCAGCAGAATTAAGAAATAAGGTAGGGGATATTGTGGTTGATTTCGTACAACCTATAAGCTGGTACGAGGACACGACATCGTGAATTTCGACTGGGGAGGGAGAGTTCTATATCAGCCCAGCTCATTGACTTGTAGGGTGCGTGATATGGGCTTTGAGTAGAGATCAGCAACCTGCTCGGCCGCCACTTACTGGAAGGTCCAGGCGATTCCGTATTGTAATCTTACTAGAGGCATGATGGCACGCTTCGGCGTATGATGAACATTCTCATGGTGAAGATGTAATAGAACAATCATAATAAACTTGTCCACTACACGGATTGTGCGTATCAACTATATCGGCCAAGTAATATGAACACTGCTCACGGTTCACTTCCCGTCTCGGCTTAGGGTGATGCCACTCGAGCTCACCACGGACTCACTCCAATCACCCCGGTCTCGCCCTGACGAGTGTGAGCAAGAGAGAGGCGCAGCTTCCTCGGCCAGGCCTCCCAGGCAGCAACCTTGGCAGTCTGCGTGACCCTTTCGGCCACCCCATCAGCGGTGGGACTGAACTGAAGAACTCGATGACAACGACCTCGAATTCCGACCGAGTGACCGCCGACATACAGCAACAGCTAGCAGTCACGCTAACTGCGCGAATAGCAATGATCTAACGCTATTCAAGGCACTAAAGGGCTCATAACCTGATGTTGGACCAAAAGGACCGCGGCCCTCAGAGGACCGTAAACTAGCTTTTGTCTGAAACCTGATGAACAATAAGATAGATGAACAATCTAACTAATCCTAACGCAGCTGGCGTTGGAGACTCCGCTGCTTAGTCAGCAGCGCCGAGACGCCCCTACGGAAAAGAGGCGCAAACCGAGTGATCCATCACTGTCAGAGGGCTAATAGGAATTGATCCCATTTCGTTTTATCCCCTCACTGGGCCAACCTTCACAAGCGGCGTCCTCGTTGCTCAACCCTAATGAGATCTGAAATGGTGTACCAATGCTATTCCGTGGTGATAATATAGACTGACAATGATGAAAATAGCTCCGAAAATGAGGTTGGGGCGGAGCTCGAATGACGATTCTGCACTCTGACATGAAAACTTGTGCTATCAACGCTCCCAGAAAGGAGGAGCAAAACGAGTAAACCATCAGAGCGCCAATAGGAATTGAACCCTTTTCCTTTTTATCCCCTCACTCCTACAACAGAAATCGCTGGCTCTGCTACCCTGTTGCCTTGCCCGAATCACTTGTTGCATCTTGTGATCACAATGCGCCTTAAAAGTATCACTTGCATCTAAGACCGGGTCTATCATACACCTATCAAGTCGTTATTGGATGTTTGAGCTTGTGGCAATGCCCTCCAAGTTCAATTTCTAATTGGGGATACTAATCCGTCTTTCTACCAACATATCTCAGCCTGATCATCTCAAAGCTTTTTCTTCCAACACACCACGAATATGGTGGCGTGAAGCTGCCGAGCACATTGGTTGTTTAACAAATACTTGCAGGCCAAGCGGCTCGACGCGCAGATAGGCCCTTTCAGCTGTCGAGCGAAGGTCCTGTCCCCGTATTTAAACTGAAGATATGGTAGGCCCCTCGAGTCCGATTTCTCTCCCAAATGATATTCCTACTTCCATCCCACAAGAAAAGTGTGTTACCCAGTGGCTTCCAGTCACCCTTTTTTTGAATGAGTTTTGCAAGTTGAGATGTCGTCTAACTCCACCGATCCCTACCCAAATTACGAAGTGACCAATTCTGAGTGGAATAGCGAAAACTGGTGCTACAATTCTCTCGGGTTGACTGGGTTCTACAATCTTACCAATGACGAGAGCTACAACACCACTTGCTACACAAATTGAAGCCAAATTTGCACAGACCCTAAGTTGTTGCTCAGCTATTTTGAAACCATTCAAGGATGTCTAAATTGGAATACCTTCTCCCGTAACAATCTGATCGTTGCCTCGAGTCATGCAGAGGTCAACCGAACCCACTTGATTGCTATCGACCTACTCAACAGTTGCATGCAAGCATACTGCGATCCTGGAAATATAAATCTGGGCGGATGTCCCTACGAGAATATTTCCATACCAGATGATCAGTGGCAGTCAATAATGGAGCCTTTTGAAAAAAGCTCAGGAGCCTGCGATGTTGTTCGGACTGTAAATTCTGATTTGGGAGGGCCTGGTGTGAGTGACTTCGCCTAGAACATGTGACGAAGACACATAGCTGATTAATCACCAGGTTTTCGTATCCTATATCCTTCAAATCATTTTAGCCTGGGTCATCGCTATATCTGTTCTCTTGATAAGGCGGTTCAACTTCTACAAGTCACTGCGTCGAAAGCTTTCAATCGAGAACAACACTTCATCTAGATCAATAGCGCTCGAACAGAACTCGCCTCTTAATCTAACGTTGTTAGAATATAGAGAGCTTCCAAAGGGATCAAGCCAGGATCACCCATCTTCTGAACGCAAAGGACTTCCTGAGGATCCTGAGGAACCCAACGCGGGATGTGCAATTATGAAAGATGTGATAGCCGAGTTCCAGGAGTCTCAATGCTACTTTATTCTTGCCACTCATACGGCAGCTTTTGTAGCCATTGCTCGCGGTAATTTATTCGCAGCTACTTCCTTCAAGCAAGCATCAGCAAGCTGCGACTTCATCTTGGTCATGGCCGAGGTTTCGACCGTGATGAACTACTTGGGAATCATAATGTGTTCCATAGTAGGCATGTCTTCCATGTGGATCCGGATTCTGACTATATTGTCGCTGCTCTTCTCACTTATCGCCATGGGCCTGACTAGTCAACAGATGGGCCACTGCTTTACCAACAGCAAGATTGAAATCACTCCTCCTGTGCCAGCTTGTGGAGGTCACCCACCACCAAACACATACTGTGGGTCCCTTTCACCTGCTGATTTATACGCACGGCCAGACATATTTAACCAATTGTTCGACTTCTGGTCTCCGTTCGTTCTAACCGCATTCTGTGTTATTTTCCTGAATTTCTTGGCCATCTTGTTTCATAGACATGAGGGGCACAAGTCCACTTTCTTTCGTAAATATTTACAGCCAAAATGCATCCACTCTTTCACTAAATGGCTACAAGCAAATTCCATTTCGATTCATGAGCGTGTGACAGCTTTTCATCGACCTCTAAAGGCTCGTTACCCAGCATATCGACTCGTTTTCGACTTTCAGCATTGGCTGTATTTTATTTTGTGCATGTTGTATATTGTTACTTGTTTCATGCTCTATGTTCTAAGTACACTCTCTACATCTGACTACGTTGATTTTAAACGCTGGGGAATTGGCCAAATTATTGCTGTTTTCGTCTGGGTACCAGTTGTTGCGCACTGGATTCGCTGGTTTCTAAGTAAGTCACTTCTTTCTTTCACAGTTTTGTCCTGTCCTCCTTCCTTCAATGGTTTGTTTCTCCTCTATACTAACAAATTTCTGCACAGATGGCGGTACAGACTGCTATTTGGAATGTCGAAAGATACGAAGCGAATTACTAGAGAGAGGCACGGTTTCGATGACAGATGAGAGTCAGGCTTGGTGATCAGAGCCGTTACGTACTTTTCTTGTGTTCAACATTCTGTCCTTTTGGCTCAGTGGGTTAACCACTTATGGTGGTATGGCATACCTGTTACAATCTGGAACGGATAATCCCTGTTGACTGGTATCTTCTCGTATGTTAATAGGGTGCTATACTGAAGGTCATAGTCAATACTGAATTAACCATTCTGGCGAGCAGAAGGGAAAGCTTTTCATTCTTATATCACCTAACATCGTAACATAACATCTTGGTTGGTTTTTTGTCTTTTTCACATATCTGTTATAACTAGTGGCGAATTTCGTTATGCTCCTTATATGTCACTTTTTTCTAGCTATAATCGGCGGTCTGAGTGATTAGATCGTCTACAGTCGATTTGCGGTCCTTTATGACGGCCTTCAGGGCGTGGTGACACTAAAGATCGAGAAAGCTATAAATAAGGTCTCTAAGAGTATTAGAATATAAGGAAAGAGAGGAAAGTTGAAAGAGAGGAGGCGCCAGGAGAGCAGACGCCGGGGGGGGTAACACTGGGCCGCTCGCAGTAGGCAGCGTGGTGGCCCAATAATGGGCAGCCAACCTGGAGCAGCATTCTGCAGGGTTCACCCACGAATCACCCGCGAGCCATGAGGGCCGGGTGAGCGGTGGGTGAATTGGTGATAAAAGTGGTATCGAGGGAGATGCGGAGCAGATTTCAGTCTCCTTGTGTTGCCAAGCCAAAAGCGACGCACCGCAAGCTTATGTAAGACCACGACCCCAACCTTAATCCATAGCGACCCATCCTACTTTACAAGATTTGAACCTCTCGGTAGCGGGCCAATATGGCAGAAAACATCCCCCCGGGCTCAGCAGGCAAAGCGGCCGCAACCTCCGAATCCACCACCCGGGGCCTCCCTTACTATGAAAAACTACGGCGCGACCTCCGCGACACACTCCAAAAGAAGCGTATACTAGACAAGAACATGGTCCGTCCAAGTCCACCATACATGACCACCCCTCAATACAACCCACTAACCAAAACTGCCCCCCATCTAGGCAGCACTAGAAGAGCAGATCTACCGGCAAGAGACGTCGTACCTGGAAGAAACCTCCGCCGCAGGCAACATCATCAAAGGCTTCGACAACTACATCAAAAGCAGCGCCATCAGCAGCACCGGCG
>NW_006916474.1:571270-689699 GCF_000464535.1 Endocarpon pusillum Z07020 | reverse complement strand
AGGAGAGTGAGGCCGATGCGAAACCACCAAATAAGAGGGCGAGGATTAGCTACGGGCCCAGGGAGTGACGATGGGGAGAGGAACGCTGTAATGAAGCTATGGACCTGGGGCTGGGTAAAGCGCAGAAGCTGACACGGGTTCTATCGTCTTTGGCCAAGCAAGGTGTACGGACTTGAGAACATCTTCACAGCACCACTAGCCGGCATGCTCTAAGACTCATGCTTAGAGGACTAATGTGTATCAGGCGCTCGGGGGTCAAGTACGTGATTTCTCCTTCAACCTTGAGCAAATAATTCGGATTGGCTAATTTCAGGACAGTCTCTAAGCAGACGGGGCAAAGACCTCTCCAATTTCATCGATCCCCACGTCTCCTCTCCTTGCACGCGTGCCACGCCGAGCCTCGCGAACCCGGTAAGACTGATATCCCAAGACTAGGACCGGGAGATTTAGACAGAAAGTCGGGATGCACAACTCTCATATTCACCAACCCACTGACTACAGTAATCATCGCAGAAGTCCAATCTCGGCCGAACGGGCACGGGTCTCCATCAGCGCATGCGACCGAATAGAGCACGGCTCTTCGCTTGAAAATACTGAGCACGGCGGCTATAGCGGTGTGCTTGCAACGAAGAACCAAGGCTTGAGATGCATGTCGCTCGGACGGAGTGGAAGCTCCTCGTCCCTGGTACGTTCAAAAAGCCAGGGAGGATGGTGTTGGGGAGATCTCCGAGCAAGATGGGGAAACATATTTCATATTCAACTCTCGGTTGTCAGATGATGAACCAAGAAGAGCTTTACACCCTCCCAACTTAGTCCGTAATGCCAAATTAGATCTCGGCCCGTAAAGGCGATATTCTCTTCTAATCGATAACCTCGATCAACGAACTCGGCGAGTCGACGCGGAGCAATTCCAGGAACAAGTAAGTTATCATCCACGCTCCTCCAATGAATTCGCTCAGCTGGCTCCAAAACAACCCCGTTCCCTCTATTCACCAATCCTCGTGCCTCGTGAAGCGATTGAACCCCTGCCGAGTAGGTGGGTAGTCGCGGAGGTCGGTTGCTTCACAGAATTCTCTCTTGCAGTCTCTTACCTTTGCTTCTGCCGTCCTCTTCCTCTTACTATGCAGAAGCCCGTCCATGATTTTCACAACCTCACAATCCATCAGTACGGACACATTTCGGCTGGAGTCCAATAGGACAGCTATTTCCTGGGCTTCGGCCACTCTTTTGCCGGAAGTTGAAGATGCCACCGCCGCTGCCCGGCCTTAACACTGGAAGCTGGACGCGAAATGCCAGTCCGCTCATCATCATGGATTAGGGCAGGGGAAGGTACCCAATCTAGTGTCGCTCCGATGGGTGAGTAGATGTTGAGCTCCATGCTCTTGGTGGACGTAGGTTTGACTGGGAGTAACGTGAGCGTCATCCACTTAGTGTTTTCCCCTTCCTGTCCCTGGAGTCATCTTGAAAGCCACTATCTCGAGGACGTAGGGCAACGTGTCCGGGGCAGTGCCAGCAATATCACGGCTTCTGCTGGGGCGACTGCAGCGGTCTTCGTGAAAGAAGTTCTCCATTCTTAACATTCGCACCATGTCCTGCAGACTTCAATAGTAAGCGTTGCCTTCGCATTCTCCTCTCATCCCCAGCGAGGTCCCAGCTGGAGCCCGTCTTGCCTTTCTGTCTTCTCCAGCGTCACTGTCCACCTCATCACCGCTGCTTTGCTCTTCTCGTAAGTCTTCATCAACATCTATCGGGGCCCTCATCCTCGCTAGAACATCCTCTCCAAGCAATTTCGGGGTCCAAGCGCTGAGATTACTGCCGAACGCTTCCCTTCCACTCGGCATCATACTAGCCACCAGCGCGGCATGATCCGGCACAATCTGCACGTTCATTGTATCATTCTGCTTGGTCCACTTCCTTTCCAGCCATTCCAGAACCCTTCCTTCCTCCGTCTTACCCGCATCAGCACCCCATTCCGCCGTCTTTCCCTTCTCCATCTTTCTGTCCTCCCTCTTCTCAACCCAGGACGACTTCAGTTTTCCAAAGCTCATCTTTTCCCCTCCATCCTTCTGGATATCCATACCCAGCTCTGTCATCCCGGCTCTCAACCACGCTATACCTTCTCCAGTCTTCCCAGATGCTTCGGCATCAACACCCAAGAACCGACAAGCCTTCGCTCTGCTCACCCTCCTCAGGTCCTCACAATATGCAACTAAGTCCTTCGCCAGCCCTCTGTTCCCTTCTCCCTCTGCACAACCACCCCGCCCTGCTGCTGCTGCCCTCCCAGCATGCTCTGCCGCCCCCAGAGACAATCTCGCAAAAAGATGAGCCCTCACCCGTGGTATATCCGGCGCTTTGACCATCCACTCCCTATCATTCTTATCGCGGCTTTGCTGCAGAAGTGCCGGATAAGCGTCATCTTTCAGCACGAAGAGTAGCGTTGCTTCTGCCAGGCTCAGCTCCGCGAGGCATGATTGCGTCGAGAAATGGATGTCAACTGCTTCCTTGGGGAATGAGGGGGGGCCATCGGCGCTGGTGTGCGTGAGGTGCAGAAGGTGCGTGTGGATGGAGTGGGCGGTAAGAAGGTGCTTGGTCGCGTTTTGGATTGATGCGGTTCGCGCTTCCGGCGTTAGAGCAGTGTGGGTGGGTGACGAGGGCACGTAGAGCCTAAGTAACGAGGAGCGGGCGAGCAGAGCGTGCACTGCAGAGAGTGTGTGTAGGGTGTTGTAGATTTCGTAGTCAAGACCTTTGCCCTTGACCCGAGGTGGTTCGCACCCGGGCAGAGGGCTTGCGAGGAGAGTTGGACGCCATTCTACCTCTACCTCTTTCAAGAGCGTTATGTCGATATCTTCCCCAGACACAGGTTTGCCACTGAGGCCAGCGTCAAGAGCCAGGAGGTACGGCGTATACTCGCTCAAGATGGTGAGTATGTGAGGAAGATTGGCGCTTTGCGAAGCAGAAAGAAGGCGTTTATGCGTCTTAAGGGCAGCGCGAAGGCTGTTCCGGGCTGTAGTCACGGTGGCAGGAAGGGATGGGTGCGTGAGCGATGTCAGGTGGGTTTGGAAGGTAAGGTGCGACGTCGTAGGCAGCGCGAAGGGGTATGGCATTGTTGAAGCATGGAATATTTATAGGGCACAGGGAGGTATGTAAGGAAGCGACTTTCGCAGTCGCCTTTTGGATGTGGTCAAACTTCAGACTTTTCCTGATTCATTAAGCACAGGATACACAATGTATGTACCTGGTGGTTGCCATGATACGGGGCACTCTGGAACATCGAGTCCATCTCGTCTTGCAGATCCAAGGACATCATCATCAGGAGGCGGCGTGCTTGGCAGACCTCATCGTCTCCTGAACTGCCAAGACCATGCATTAGGAAATCGAGGATTCTACGCCGAATGCTCAATCTATCTTGCATTCCAAGAGCGCCAGACTACATTTTCTCAGTGAATCTAGCGATACTACATCCGAGCGGGCAACCTGACTGTGATTGCATCCATCAATGTCGTTATTGGGTTCCAAAAGGTTCAAGAAAAATCAAGGATTCCGAAAGACTTCATGAAGATAACTACTAGTATGAAGCACCGAGGCAGGCACTTTTTGATTGTGGCCTGTTTCAGGACTGCTATCATTGGATCTGAAGATCTGTAGAATAATTCGAGACCTTAAGACGACAACAAAGGCATAAAACCAAGCCACGGTGGCTCTCTAGATACCTCACCGTCGCCACTATGTTGCAAAATGCTTGTTGTGCGATCCTCGAGGGCTGAAGCCCTAAGTAGCGCAACGATGATCTACTAAAAACCTAAAACATGGAGGCCAAAGCGTGAAAAGAGATGAAAAATGCTACCGAGCTTCGTGTTAACGCATTTTATTGTGATAGCAAGAACTATAAACTTCTATCATCTTTTCAACTTTTTTTAATTTCCAACACCATTTTTTGCATATCCTGATCTTGTCAACAATTGAGCTCCAGCATTGCTCAATCAGTAATGTGTAGCAATCTTCCATCTGTTCCATGCAAAAAAAAAATGACATCGCATCCATCCTTCATCCACATGTAGGTCGGTAATCATATCAGTGGCAAAGTACTGCTCAGTGGCAAGGTACGCTCAGCGGCAAGGTACTGCTCAGCGGCAAGGTACTGCTCAGCGGCAAGGTACTGCTCAGCGGCAAAGTACTGCTCAGCGGCAGTTGGTCTCGATCTTGGTGGCGCAGGGACAGACCAAGTCAGCGAATCGGGTGCACAGCTTGCTGCATTCGCACAGCTCCCAGCAGATGCACATTCTGCATTCGTGATATTCCTCAATGGTCATATGTCCTTCGAAGTAGCGGTATTTGCCAACAGCAGTGCCCTGGAGTCTGGCCATTGTGCATTCATGATGAGCTTCACGGCGAAGGAACTCGGCGCTGGGAGAACGCTTGATGTTTGCTGCTTCCTCCGTTTTGGTGCTGGCATAGCTGATGCAGCGACCAATATCGGAATCAGCTGGGGCGGTAGCGGGGGTGTATTCGGTGGTTTCGAAATGAGGACAGGTATGCAAGTCTTTGTGGAGAATGAGATTGTTGAGGTGGGAAGCCTGGCCAAAGTAGGTAGATACTTTCGGAGCATTCAGTTTCTTGGCTGTGAGATTACATCAGAATGGTGAAAAGAGAATGGTTCTAGGTAGACAAACCGCGTTCAGCCTGCTCAAAGGTTCTCATGCCCTGGAATTGGCCGGAAAACCCTTTGGCTTCACCACAGATACGAGGTAGAATGTGATCATCAGGGACAGGCTCAGCAACAACAACGTCCGCGTCCTCAGGTTGGGTGAGCAGGCTGTAAGTTGATGGACGTAGATCGACGAAGACTTCATCATCGTCCTTGCCGGAGGCAATGCGGGCTTTCTTGGTGTAGAGATATTGGACATCATCTTCTGCTACGGGTTAGGACGGCATCGGCCAAATCATCATTCTGGCTTACCATTGTTTCCCTCTTCGTGGGTTGACTTGGTGGCAAAGGAGCTGCGGGCGCGACGCTTCTTGCCTGCAACATGTCAGAATGAGATGGGAAGTGAGGTCAAGTGAAGACTTACAAAGTGAGGAGGTCTCGGAGCCGTCTTCATCGCCAGTAAGGTCAATAACAACGGGGGATTCCTGGACGACGGTGGCATTGGTGATTGCAGCAGCTTGCTTGGCCTTTCTGGCTTGGGCACGGCTGGCAAGGCCAAAGATATCATTGTCGGATTTGATCTCTGGCTGTGACGCTTTAGCGGCCGCAGCCTCTTCGCGGGCGATCTCATCATCAATATGCTTCCAAAGCTCAGGAAAGTCTTCAGCGTCTTCGCGAATATCACCAAAGCCAGTGTCACCGTCAAGCAAGGGAATGTGGTAAGGGCTTGGAGACTCTTCGACAGAACCGTTGAAGAAGACGTTGGTCACTTGGGCCTTGACAGGGTCAAGTGGTTCGTTGACAGAGTTTGAAGCCGCAGTTTTAGAGCTAAGTGCAAGAATGTGATTCTCGATTACAGCTGCGTATGGTCAATAAGGGAGTTTAAAAATCTGCTAGCAGCTTGCACTTACGAGTAGTCGCGGTTGGAATTGCATTGAGCAAGAAAGCATCCGGTTGCACAGCTGACATGTCGAGGCCAGTGAGTTCGAGAGCTTGATTGACGACATATGCACGTGGTTGGTGGTTCAGCCGACCGACTTGAGGAGTAGATGGCCCAACAACTTCTGGAACAGCATCGTCCTCATCGTCGACCATGTCATCTGGGACTGCAATAATGTAAGCCGATGTGAGATTGCTCAAAAAGGCGCTAGAGTACTTACGAAGAGAGTCATCATCTTCATCATCAGGGATTGTGATTGCCTCAGTCTCATTGGCATCGGCAAACATGTAGTCAAAGGCAACACCCTTAACGCGGTTGACATTTTGAGACTTCCAGCCATTGTCATGAGGCATTTCAACATCTTCGAGAATCACCTTGGTGTTGTCGAAACCTGGGGTAGGGGGTAATGGTTTGGAGAGGTTCAACGGCGTAGTCTTAGGAGAGACATAAGTGATGGGTCGACCATTGAAGCTCAAGCGACCATGCTTATCGTAGCAGATGACATTGTCTGGAACAGCAGCGACTAGTCGTGGTCAGTGTACGCAGAGATACGAGGTGAAGGAGATAAGACTTACGGTCCTCGACAGTCATGGTCTCTTCGGCGTAGTACCAGTTAGCACCAGTGGAGTCGCTGAAACGCTCCGTCTTGCCGTTGATGTCGAATAGAGTACGTTCGCCAGCGTACTCACGAGCCTTGAAGGTTTGGTGCTCGAAACCGTCGTCGTCGCCGACTTCATCCCTGTACCACTTACCGAAGTCTGAGAAGTCAAGACCCATTGCAGCTTAGTCCGGCCTTACTCAGACGATACTTGGTCTCATGTAAGGGGATGAAGAGGAGGAGGATGTTCACAGTGGATATAAGAAAGCAGTCGATAGCACAAGGGTAAGTAGAATGACGAGAAACGTTGATTTGGTCAGCGTTCAGTATGAAGTTGTCAGAAGTATTGTTGTGCGAGGGTGACTCGAAACTTGAGGAACGAGATATTTGAAGGTGAGACTGCGCACAGTGGGAGCATAGTGTGGCTTAGCGCAATTGAAAATTTGAGAATTGCTAGATGTAGTAATTTTGGGGTGATGGTGGTGACAATGGTGACAATAGTGACAATAGCCACAGTAGCCCTTTTGCCTTGAGCGTGCGGTGTTTGGCTGTGGACTTGGGAAAGCCGCTCCTGGTGCCCCAAGCGCAAACACCAGACTCCCTCCTGAACACAACTGATGGCCATTCGCAGGCAGGCGACCTTCTACCTAACTTTACCAACGAACCCATTCCTCCTCAATTTTCCAATCCCCGTCAATATTCTGAATGATGCTTCAAGCATACCATGAGTGACAATGGCAGCCAGATGTGCCAAGAAGGGGTCAGGGGGTACCTCAGCCTTGGCACAATATCCGACTTACTACCAGAGTAGCCATTTCTCATGAATTTCTACCAGAGCTCCTGATTCCCTAGCAAATCGCCCTAGTCTCCGGAGACACGGGTGCATCTTGCTGCAGTGAATAACAATCAGTATGCAGGGTATGGAAGTGGGTCAGGTGCGAGCTGGGGAACTCAAGATCCGTACAAAGGAACAATGGTGAGAGCGCGATAGCACAACAGTCAAGGGTGTAACTTAACTTGTTGTACACTTTGGGAACGAATACACTGAAGTACTGCTTCTCCCAACACATCGCTGCTAAAGATTGAGAGCATTGTCCATAACCTGGAGATACTTCTTCTTGACCGTTGCGTTCCCGTACCTGTAGCAACCTCGCTTCTCCATGTATTCGGCAACTTGTTTCCAGGGCACTTTGGCTGCCTTCCTTTGAGCTTCAGTGCAATACCTCTCTCCCATACCATGGCCGTCTGTGTAATGCTGAAGATGACGGTCGACAGCTTCGAGCAGGATCTGTACCTACATACGTGTTAGTTAAAACTGCTAGGTGGGCAAAGGCTTCTCACGTCTTTTTGCTGCCACTCCGGTTTTCTGACTCGTAAATGCTTTGGCTTTGTAAGTGTCCGGTAACGTCCTCTCAGGGTTGATTCTGCTTCATTGAATCCACCGCGAGCTTTGATCTCTTTATATGACAGACCTTGTTTCTTCCATCGTATTAGTTCGCGATCTTTGATAGTTGCTCGGTGATGGGTCTTTGAACCACCTCTTCGCCCTACCGCAGTAGAATCAATGTCAGGACTCAGACCATCAAACAAAATAGATCTAGTAGTGGAAGCTGCACTCTCTGAAGACGATGACAGTGTCGTGTCACAGTTGTTATTTGAGACCATCAAATTTGTGTCGGTAAGAGAATTGGTTTGATGGAAGGCATCTGAGGACAAGGACTGGGGAGTATTCGTGTAATTTAGCTGATTGAGAATAGAATCACTCCACAGGCTTTGTTGATTCTGAACATTAGGGCGAGTCGTATTATGCATCGGGACTGGCTTTGGGTGCTCCGAACAGTTGTCAAAGAGCGGCTGATTAGCACAACTATGATGGAAAGAGTCCAAGACCGGAACAAAAGGGTCTGGCTGAAAGAGCTTCGCAAACTCCTCATCCGACCATGTTGGCTCAGGCAAGATGTATTGCGACGTAGGCGGGAGCGTTAAGTCTGGATTCTGTAACAAAGGTTCACCTAAAAGACTGCTCGAGTCATTCAACCCAATTGATGGCGCGTTATGCATGTCTGGCCCATGGCCGCCCAATACCTCGTCAGCTAATCTCGCATCCTCGGCCCGAATCGAACAAAGAGGAGTCGGAGGAAACTTGTATGGCTCTGAACCGGCAGTGAAAATTGACGGGAAAGCAACGGTATTGTTTAGACCTTGCGCAGTTGCTTCCCGTTCTAAGTGTTGAAGATCCACCTGATGCCCATCGCCATGCGTTGGACTAGCCAACCAGCTATCGAAGCCATGGGTAAGTGTCTGTCCCTGCACGCTGGGGAATTCATGATCGAACTGCTCCTCAGAGTATAGCGGATGTGGTTCGGGTAGGGTGAAGGCTTGTTGCTGATAGTAGTTGTGCGAAACGAGGGATGAGTCCGGCCACTCTGTACTACTCAAAGGATGTGCCGATTGTTCTCGCTTCTCAAGTTCACCTTGTTGTCGACAACCTGGTAACTGAGACAGGTGTAGCATGGCCATTAGGGGCGTAGGCTGGCAACAGGCCCAGGCGGTAGGACAGTCTGGGCGCTTCCTCACGGGAATATGTGATCTGTGATTTGTATGACAACAATAGAAGCTTTGTTGGGATGAAGAAGGGACTGTCTCTCGCGATACCCACAAAACCGAGCTTCCCGTGAAGGATTGAGGCAAGCGGATTTGAGAAAGGAACGATGTTCCTGCGACCACAGAATGACTGAAAACGTCGCACTTGTAAACGGGCTTTGATCGATGCAAACCATCTAGCTGATGGTCCACATCAGTTGCCAGTTCAGGAACTGTGGATGGGGAAGAAGCAGATGTTGCGTTGTGTGTTGGAGGCAACTTTATACTCATGGTGGCCACTTGTGAACTGATGGAAAGAAGCAATAATAGTGGGCAGCGCTTGGTAGCCAGCATGTATGATTGCTGAGATGGCCTTCTCAAAGACCAAAGAAGTTGAGGTGTGACTGTGCCTTCGTTTGACCATGGCATGAACTATTCACTTGGAAGAGAGTCATCAAAAGACTTTTCTGCCGCGTATATAGGTCAGTAACTTGATAGAGAAAAGTGAACTTTCCATTAATGAGAGTCTCGATCAGAAAATGGATCCGCGAAGGTACCATCACATCGTCATTCCTAGCTGAGTGGAGCTATTAACCTTAGAGATATTGTGCCCTACTGCATAATTAGCAGCAAGCTTTTCAAGCCCCCAAAGGCTTCCTGTACCAGCTATCCACGTCCTCACCATTCGTATGTTCACCCACCAGCCTGATTGTGGTCAGGTTTTGATCCGCGTATTACAAATTTGTATAGCGGGGCTGTTAAGGCTTTGAATACTAGGGGAAGGACAAACAACAGGAGGATTGTCTGTTCCATTTCAAGAGCGAACAAAGAATGCCAGACGTGAGTTGCAGCGTAGATCGCGATTGAAAGAATCATGGCGCTTTCGCAATACCTTCTTTGCGCGAGAAGGACTCTTCAGAGCAGATACTGGAGTATGCTAGTAGCAGCGAGTTCTCAATGCTCCGAGCGGCTGTACATGGAACGCTTTCCGACGGAAACCAGAACAGGTCCCGCAGTGAAGAGCCACTTTCGATCCCTTCAAGTGGATATTGAGTCGTTGTTGCGAACGACTCAGCAGTTTTACAAACCATTCAAAAGTAGCCCCATCTATTCAATACACTAATAGAATGGTACCTGCGGCAAAAGCTTCAGCGCTTATTTTGCTGCAGCTCGGAGGATTCTTGTTTTTCTTGTTCTCCGATGGTCCTCAAGCCCCGGGTGCTTGCATGACAGATGCATGATTCGTGCAATGCCGAAAACAGATCCGCATGGGTTGTCATATTTGAAGATCCAGCACCCACTCGGGGAAACCACTCTCGGGATTAGCAAACATAACGCAGGTCAGGGGTTTCGCTAGCTTTGTATTCCCGGATGTGAAATACTTAGATCTTCGCAGATTGCCTCTTGAAATCAAAAGAAAACCGACGTATATCTCAAACCTGTACTTGAAGAACTCCTGCCGTCATCAAGCAGCAAGTTCTCTAGAATCCACAGAGGGGATTCCTGTAGGGATATCGCAAGCTGCTGCCCACGTGTTTTCAGCACAGAAAACGCTCAGGAACCCAAAAAATCCCGTCCCCCTCTCCCGTCAGTCTGAGAACTTGATTCTGGTGCAGTTTTCGAGACCAACCGGCAGCTCAAATTGGTAAAGCCAAGCCAACCGAGCCGTCCCCAATTCCCAATGTTCTGTCTTTGAAACTCGCTGCATGTCCTGTGGCTGGCGCAAAAGGCACTTCGCTATGCATGTACGCTGGTGTTGGTAGAAAAGATCCTAGGAGTAATCTTCCTATAGCCGAGTGCTCGAAGGTCTCCCTGAATAACTTGACTGTGGTATGCCAATCTCCGCCAGGACTTCGTCAATGACGACCTGGCCCTGGCGGATAGCGTCCCATTCGCTCTTCTCCTTGACCATCAACGTGCCAGCTAGGATTGTACCGTTCACAGCGACAGAACCTTCACCATTAGCTGTTGGTACCACAGCAGTCTCACTTCGACGGGGACATATAGCCATAGCTTGAGTAGTCATGGCAAGATTATAGCTAATCGATGCTTCTCCAGCGTAGCTGTTCAATGCTGTCTGCTCAGGAGAGCACTCTTCATTCCATGATTGCAGCGAACTGCTTGCACGATCGTAAAGACATTGATAGATCTGGTTCAGTATCCCGGCACCTGGGCTGGGAGGTATCCTCATGGCATAATGACAAAAGGGTAATAAGGGGTTGCGCAATATGCTCGGTTGGTCGGGCAATGGCTCCGTCATTAGTAAGTCGATCAATGGCTTCCATTCAGGCTTTTGTGACTCTGGACCCATCATATCCCTGACAGGCAGAATTTGCAAATGTCTACGATTTTGGCTAGCACCGCTGTGCTCACCAGAGTTGAAAAACGCGAAAAGCCGCGACATCACTTCATCCGTTGACTCGGCTTCCCATAGCTGTAGACAAGAATAGGTAACCTCGAGGTCCTGGTCCTCAAGAAAATCAGTCTGTTTCTTAAACTCGATAGTGGAAAGTATACTGTGTCGAGGTATCACAGGATACTTGTTAAGCACAAGATTGTGCGTTCCATGGGACTGATCGGGCAGCCGAGTCACCAGTAGACCCTTTGGGTTCTCGAAAGGGTCGGGCTTTGACTTTGGTTGCGATGCTCCAGATTCAGGTTTGCTAGCTCCAGGCTTCTTCGAAAGTGCAGGACAGTACCGAAGCTGGAACTGGACTGGGATTAGATCTAGAAGCATGCTTGTGGTTGTGGAACTAGAAATTACCGGAATTCCACTTCTTGAATAGATGATTGTAAGCTCTGTAGGCGAGAAGACCAGACTTCCCGATGACTTTGCAGAGAGATATTTCGAGCCCACCAACCTGTTAAGTGGCTCAGCAAGGTCGAGTTTCATGGTTGTTAAGATGAAGAGTAGTTCGGATGACTACAGAACTTGAGACAGGCCCGGGAACGTAAGCAGGACACGCTCCGGAATAGCTTATAGATGTGATGCCTTCACCGTAAGGATGGTTAAGTAGCTGAGATACACAAATCCAATCGATAGAGCTACTATGGGCGGAGTAAATCTGCATTATTGCGAAGAAGGTAGATGTGTACTCCGTACCCTCTTGACTTTGCCGCTAGTTAAATAAATAGTTGGCCTCGGCAAAAGCACAGCTCACCATATTACCACATACAGCAATCGCAAACGCATTGGGCTGTTCTCAAGTATGAACCTAACACCTGCCTGACTGTCTCCCGGCAATGAGCCCATCCATCATAACCCCTACCCTCTTACACACCTTGAGGACGTGGCCGCATCTACCATCAAATACATGGTACTTTATTACGAGCGTGACCCTATCCTTCCTAAATCGTCCGGATGAAATCCCAAAAGTCTTCCAGCACGCCATAGAGAAAGCTCCATCGTCCACTGAGAAATCGTCGAAGCAGGATGAGCACTTGATTATTGCCAGACGAATGCGTGAAGCACTTGTCAAGGCGGCGGCTATAGGGGGTTTACCTAAGGTACAGACAGCACAGTCTTGGAAACCTCGCGTTGGCAGCAGCTGATCTGCTCAAGTAGACTATCAACGCCCTCCTCGCACTAAAAAATGCAACTCCAGCTCATCTTATAGATGAACCGCTAGGCTTCTCGCCAACCTCACGCCCCTTAGAGATCTACGATGTACCTGCGTCGCAGATACTGCAACGGGGGCAGACTTTCTTCGACAGAGTCTACGGTAAGGTATCGAGGCGGGTAATGGGCCAGATGGATCGATCTGGAACGGAAGATCTTGGTTTGACGGCTCGACTGATGTATGGTTATATTCTGAGTAACACCAGCGTCTTGACGGCTGCTGAGACTAGTTTTGTGTTAATAGCCGGTCTTATACCACAAGATGTGAGTCTGACCTTGTACATTGGTGGATTAACCTGACAAGCCATAGGTGAATCCACAACTGAAAGGTCACCTCAAGGGCGCCATAAACAATGGAGCAACGTTTGAGGAAGTTCGTGCTGTTCGAAATATTGTCATCAGAGTATGCGAGGCAGCGGGTATGAGGGCGTTAGGCGAACATAGTCTTGATGGCTGGGGTTGGCATGGCGAGGTTGCTAAGCTCTGACCAATTCAGCTATGCTTGACTTATACTAGACCAGAAGCAAATACCAAGATTCGAGCAATTACCTCAAGTGTTTCCCATGGACTCAAGGCCTCGCTCCGCCTTCGCTTGAGTGCTCGCTGGGACGTTGCCCATTCCATCTGCATTTGACTCTGAACGAAGCTGCTGATATTTCTCTCCCGCTTCCGATACCAACCTTTGGATCTCTACTTCCCGTACGGCAATCTCGGCTTTTTCCTGCTGTAGATCAGCCATCTGCTTCGACAGTCTCGCTCTTGTATATTCCAAATTACTGATGGTAGCCCGCAGTCGTTCCAAGACAGAGCTCAATCGAGGTATTGGCGTGATTATCGGCGGCGCATATGTTTGAGAGTCATCTCTTTCTCTGCCTAAACCAAGACCATCCATTGCATTTCGGGTCTGTGCAGTTTCATAAGCCAAATTCTGTGCTGCATCCGAGTCGTCATCGTCAGAGATATTCTCTGCATCTGCAATCATGTCTCTCATCGACTCCCGTTCTTTCTTGTGCTGTGCGGCTTTTGCCTTCTTGCCCAGAACCACTCGACCAGCATCTTCAACATAGTCATCAAACCCTTCTGCTAGGTCTTCGTCATCACGAACAAGCCTGGTCTCTTTGAGCTCATTGCGTGTAGAGAGCTGCATGTATCTGCCATCGCCATCACCCTCAAGCGATATAAAGTCCTGCTCCTTTGCAAGGCGGGCTCTTCTTTCCTTCTTTTCTCTAATCTCGGATTCGGTAGGTATCGCAGATACGTTCGCATCCTCGTGTATTGTGCCAAACTTTGATAGAATGTCTACCGTTTTAGAAGATTCGTCATCCTCCGAAGTGTGCGAAGATATGTCCCTGGGAGTTGAGGGGGTGGAATTTCGCAGCTCGTTGAGGTAATCCTTGCTATATGTTGGACGATCATCTTCGTGAATGTTTCGAGAGACTGCCTGCCCCAAATGCCTAGACGGACTCCATGATCGTTTTAGCAGATCGCTACCTGCAGCCCGTTTTACCAAGTTGGTTTGTTTGATAGTCTTGGGTTGACCAGAACTCTCCTCATTCGGATCATCTTCAGCCGCAGCCTGTCCAGGATCGAAAGATACCCGGAGCTTCGATTTGTGCTTTGGCACGTTACTCAAGCCAGGTCTTCGGACGACAGGACCAGAATCTGTTGTGCGAAGTCAGCATCATGCCAACTTGAAAGTGTTAGAAGAATTCTCTAGAAGATATGAGGAAGACGAACCTTCTGCTTCTTCTTGAGTAGGGGCTTCAGCTTCGCGGCCCACTCGTTTGGGCTTGCGGCGGTTTGCGAACAGCGGAGTCATGAAGAGAACTCTCTCTACGCCTGTCTTTATGGTTATGTCGCACGCAGATAGTCATTAGTATAGCGTGCTTAGATGTTTGGTATGTAGCTTCAACTGGAGAGGATGCTCTAGCTTGGCAAAGGCTGAACCGCAATCTAGGGCCTCTGGGCTTTTGATTTGCTTGCACCCACGAATTTGCTGCTCGAGAAATACTACATACTACATTGAAGCTAACGTATCCCTTAACTCCTCTACCTCTATCTTAAAGCTCTTTGCTGTTCCTTCCTCGTATCAGGAAATTCTGCAGCCACCATGCCTCAAGCTCAGCCCGAATTGAAAAAGGTGCGTTACAACAGTTCGGCCGCAAGCTTAGATGACGATCACTCATACCTACTACAGTACATGGAGAAGCGGCTGTTTGTGCAATTAAACGGCAATCGCAAGGTCTTGGGAATTCTCAGGGGTTATGATGTACGCGCCTCAATCCTCTCAGCTCTTCTCAGAGACCACTGTTCGTTTGACACACCAAAAGGTTTTCTTGAACATTGTGCTAGACGAGGCTGTGGAGGAGAAAGCAGGAGGAGAAAAAGTCAGGTTGGGAATGGTGGTCATCAGAGGGAATTCTGTTGTAATGTTGGAGGTTGGTCCCCATTCACGTTCACTGGTGTCTGAAGACACTCATGCAAGACACTCATGCTAATGGGGTTTTTCTTTCTAGGCACTTGAAAGAATCGGAGGTGACAGGGACAGATGATGGGTATATTCTCCAACATACTCGGGCTGCGAAAGAGATTGTGGCGAATCGTTGTGAAGCGCCTTTGGCTACGATCCACAGAACGAAACCGGAAATGGATTGCTTGCAAGATCTTGCAAGTCTGTCAAAATGTTGTGCAGCGGCCGATACCAGAATCGCCCCATGCAAATGGCAATTAGATGAACTCCGCGCTATGCTTGAACCTAGAGAATAGCAAATTCTCCCTCAGCTTACGCAATTCTCATACGCCTTAGGTGAAGCCACACATTTGGCTCAGAGTCGCCAACCTCGATGCGATTTGATTACTGTTTTCGTCACGATGCAGAAGGCCGAGGCATTGAGATTTTTATCTTGAGGCTCCGCTTAGGTTCGCTCTGGACCTCACTCGCCGCTGGTGCTTGAGGTGGAGATGGTTGCAGCAGTGTTGGCGGCACCGGATTTTTTAACAAGAGCTTGGGCCCAGAGGATTTTGGTGGCAAAAGGTCATATTTCGTTGTCAGGGGGCTCAATGCTTTGGGTACCCATTTGATAAAAGGCTTTGTGCGTACATGGTTCGTTCGAATAAACTTCAACTTGCCCTATGTGTGTTGTTAGTCGCTTCAATACCACTGTATCCAAGAATCGCTGCTAGACTTACCTTTCCAATATGTTCAAGCTTCCAGTATCTTGGGTACTTGATAGTGACCTTGAGCGAATCAACAGGGTCATAAAGCATTCTGCAGAAATATAGCATTGCCTGCAACTCTTCAAGTGAAAGGGTGTCGCAACTGACGGCCGTCCACAAGGACGTCTTCAGGTCATCATTGTCGCCAATTTCCTCTTTCAGCGCGGCTATAGCTACGTCAACAGCACGCTTTCTGGCTGCTTGCGCTTGCTGGTTCCCCACGTCTGCGTCATTCTCTATCACGAGGTCTTCCGTTATGTCAGCCTGAGAAGACTTCAGATGGTCTCCAATGGCAACAACGGCTAGGAGCTTGCCGAAGAATCTGCGTAGGCTTCTTCGAATCCACGGAGAAGGATCCGATGACATGCAAAATGTCGTATAACGAAGGACAGCTGGGCTCTGAAGAATTTTCGGTAGGATGAGGTTTTCGAATGCAGTCAGGCGCAGCATATCATAATTACCAGGGCGAGTGTATTGCAGGAAATGCATCGTGCTCGCTCTACCAATTCTGCTGTCTGAAAGCCGTCGTTGACAATCAAGCGCAGTCCTTGAGTACAGATTCTGGTACGAGCCTGCCCATTCATCCATTCTCCGATACCGGTCAATGACTTCGAGAGAATCCTTCTCTAATTGCCGATCCCGATCTCGACGATCCAGCACGTCAAGATCCATTTCGTCCAAGTGACGGTCTTTCTTGCCATGGGTACAGATTGCTTCGCAGAGAGATTGCATTAGCATCGAAATGTAGAAGCAATCAGAGAACTGTCATCGTCAGCAAACACATCTTTATATGTGCTGAAAATTCTCAAACCCTTACCGGATTTGTGTCGTTGTTGTTGAATTTGAGTTTGTCAAGCAGAAATTCAATTGCTTCCGGCAGCGCAATTCCCTTAGCATCTCGTACTTTTGAGATTGCTAGAATGAGCCCGCACTGAAGCTGATATGCAGCTATGTTCGAAAAATCATTCGGGCGCGCTACGGTCGATGTCGTGTCCGAAAAGCAAAACAGTTCTTCAAAGGCTTTTCTGAGGTGCCAAAACCCGATGTAATCCGTATCTGGGGTAGCTTGTCGCACCATTGCCATGGCTGCTGAAGTTCTGAGCCTGTGAAAATACCTTTTGTCCATCACAGTCCGTAGGAAGATTGATGAAATAAGCGGACTGGCGGGGAATCTGCTTATGGCTTGTACTGCGTCCAGCTGGGCCACTACATCACGATCTTGCTGCAGCTGCGAGGCGTACATGTAGCCAGCCATGTTGAGCTCCAGCTTGCAAATCCATTCGAAATCGGCATCGACCCGGATCCATTCGTATGATTCGGAGCTCATCTTTTCCTCATCTTCAGGAGTCCATCCTGAGATTCTCCACTTTTTGATTTCCTCCTCACTCTGGAGGACATCACCGAGACAATAGAGCAGTGCGTCGTTCTCGGCCTCGGACGGGTCGGCGTTCGCAGCAGCAGCATTGAAGTTCTTTTCTCTCTGACGCCTACTCCTCTTCAGCCGTTTATACTTTGTGTTGTAGGGAATTTCAAATCTCATCTGGGCTTCTCTAATCTCCACCACATGCTCATATGGAGTGCCATCTGCTTCGTGGACTCTAATAGTAATAGGCCCGGTAAAGACGTTCTGGAGAGGCGCTGCCCATATGTTGTGAAAATCTTCTCTGACGTCGCGCATGAAGGTGTCTGGTTCAAGGTCTCGGTTGGTATGCTCTCCTTGTACTTGTCTAATCATCATTTCCACCACAAGCTTTTTTTTATTGAATTTTTGAAAAGCCCTGAAGTGAGGACAACCACCACCTCGCACCCACTGATTAAGAAAGTCATCGATTTTGCTGTGGTAGAACTTTTCGCATGTTCTCTGAAATAGTTCCGTAGATAGAGCATTACCAGGCAGCTCCCCTTTTCTAGCACGCAGCAAGATCTTGGAGATTATCGCAGGCATTTTGGGTAGGCCAACGACTTTGGCTATCCTCCGATCAAGGATGAACAGAACCAAGGAAGCTTTCAGTGACATGAACTCAAGCTCTGCAGGGTCAACCTGCAACATAGTGCCCAAGTCAAAGAGTGACGGCCGATTATGGTCCATCTCACAAACACGGTCCGCTTGTTGTTTCATACGAAAGCGATATTCATTATTGCCGCATAAGTCTCTCATATAGGCTTCTGTGATGTAGTGTGCAACCCCGATAACAATCCAGCTATCTGTAGGTTCTTGTGGAACGACATTGATGCCAGCCCACTGCGATGCAATTGCGTGAACCAGTTTCCTGGTGACATCTTCGGCGACGTCTATAATATCCGCTGGGTAGAGTAGTCTATTACTGCAAAGTGTAAATGCTCCTGCAATGGCCGTATCGTTCTCAAGGTCGTCAACAAAGCATATTCGATAGGTTGCAAATGGACAAGCAACATACTTTCGAGTAACAAAGTCGATGGCTCTGACCGTTGGCAAGCAGGTATTTCGGAGCTCCTCCAATCGACCAGGAAGACAATAACCGAGAACTTCCACCGCATTCGACCCAACATCATCTTCTGGTACGCGAAAATCGGACAATTTGACCTCTTCGAAAGGGCCTATTGCGAATGCGATCTGCTGCGCAGAAAGAGGTACCGAGCAAGAGAATGAGGTTACTACCTTCGATGAGTCTTCGTGATCCTCCTTGCGGCTGATATGTTCTCCCGAGCATACTACGATCATCTCTCTTTCCTCGTGTGCAGACCGCGGTTGTAAAGAGCTCTGTTCTATGCCGGACCCTGCGTGTATTGCTTCATGTGATACGGAACCTCGTAGAGCATCACCTACAGTGCGAGGGCATCCTATCTTGATTTCCCATGTACAACGAGCATTCACTGCATCCACACAAGGAAATATGCAGCATGCACTACCTGGTGCATTCGTTCTCGGCGTGTACGCATGAGGGAATCTTCCAGCACCAGTCCCGTGTGCAACAAAGTGTATTCCATCACGGACGTCATCTATGCTGAACGAAATGCTGATGATCAACGGTGTATAGCGCGCAATGGAAGTATCCGTGAGTGCTTGTGCCGAGTCAACCAGAGAAGACCCAGGAGCATCTCCATTTGTGTGATTGAGGAGGCTAGATTGATTGCTAGAGATGACGTTCAAATTGACCTCGTCAATGTGGACAGACTTCGGCACATCAAAGGCCACCTCCCCGTCTGGAGGTGTCTTCAACGCATTCGCAAGCTTGAGAGCTAGAAGATGATGCTGATGGGCGGTCGTATTACCAGCGAGCTTAGTTTTTGTGTATGGATCGATATATTGCATACGTGAAACGGGTTTGCTGTTCACAGTAAGGCGAATAATCCTGCATTGCCTCAAACTAAGCGTGATGGTCTTTAGGTCTTTGCTTTGCGGGTGAAGTGTGATTTCGGTTTTTCCAGAGACTCTACGTCCTTTGAAGTCAACATCGAGCTCGACAATTTGGTGGGCAACAGAGTATGAAGGCGTTGCACTGATGGCCGTTGGAGCAACGCCATCCACAACTTCTGCCATGTTTCACCCAAGGCCCAGTGCGGTTGTTCCTTAGCCTGCTCCGAGGGCATGAAGAGGTCGATTGTTCATCTCATGCTATTCTCGAATGCGGCTAACTTTGTAAATGAGGTGCTATTTTCAAGACTCTTCCTTTGAGAAACAAAGCAGATTGTCTTGACAGATGCTGATCGCGAGTTGAGTGCTCAGTGAAGAGGTAGTCGTGCTCGCTAATTTCACAATCAGAAATTGTATTGGCACAAAGAGTTCGGTTGCTGAGTCTGTAGACAGGCACTGGCTTAGTCACCACAGAGTCTGAGGAACTGAGGCAAACAAATGACTGAGGAATGAGATGCTTATGTAAGAGAATTCGATGTTGCCAAGACACCATTCTGAAGATGATAGGCTGGTAGGTACTACTAGTAGTACTTGATTTCAATTTCTCTCCACTCTGCACACTTCCATTGCACGTGTTTGATCCGCCGATTTCGCAAAACCAAATGCTGTTCTTTTCTGTGAATATGCAATTTCATACTGTCATAAACATCTCAGCCTTGGCGGTGATCACTACAGTATTGTATAAGCAACGACGTCTTTTAGGTCGTGACTTTCAAGACCTCTAGGATTTGTTTCCGCGGCTTCATCTGCCGTCTTCCACAGAGCATTTGAGATCCTGGTCCCGTTCGACCACTTCTTTGTTTGGCTTGTCAGTCATTGATGGTAGGGAAGGTTGGAAGGAAAAACTTATACTTCCTTGCTCAATCGTCAAGCTCCCAAGAATGTCACCTTCCACTGGTATCCTTCCTCTTTCTTCTCCGGTAAAAGATCGAAGCAAGATCGAAGCTGACCTGAATTCAGCATCTGGACCTCTATCGGAGCAAGGATTAAAATGCTTGAAGGATTATAAGTACTCGAGCGTGGATAAGTCCTTGATATCTTATTACATTCTACGACATTATGTACTGCTCCCTTACACCTGGTGCTCCGGCAGTTCTGCTAACTTCTCTTGAAGTGGAACGCATTGGTGGAGCTCTTACCTCTATGGCTGGCACCGAACATGGTGACACTTCTCGGCTTCTTCTTCATTTTGGCAAACGTCGGATTCCTTGAGCTATTCATGCCTGACCTTGTTGGTCCTGTGAGTGGCTGCACTCGCCAGAATACATTGTTAGCGTGACTCATATCGTGTTCGGCAGGGCCCGTCTTGGTTATATTATAGCTTTGCTTTCGCATTGTGGATGTAAGCGGCTCTTCGCTCATATATGAGATATAAGACCTGCATATTGTCTGGTACTAACATACTCTTCTAGGTACCAAACTTTGGACAATATCGATGGCAAGCAGGCCAGGAGAACTGGTACTTCAAGTGGCCTTGGAGAACTGTTCGAGTATGTTGAGCAGCTCAGATGGCGTTTTATGCCGCTAACAATCTCTCCTAGCCATGGAATTGATTCTCTAAACTGCACCTTAGCCAGTCTCTGCGAAACAGCTGCAATGGGAATTGGACCTACTAAGACTGGCGCATTCACGGCCCTCATACCATGTCTACCAATGTTCTTCTCAACGTGGGAGACCTATCACACTCACACGCTCTATCTCGGATATTTCAACGGTCCAACCGAAGGACTTCTTTTGGCCTGTTCTTTGATGGTGTTATCTGGTTTCTACGGACCACATATCTGGACCTATCCAGTCGCGGACTTGGTTGGCCATCCAGAAATCTTTGGCACATACAGCTTACGCGATGTTTGGGTTCCTATTCTACTATTGACCTTCTTCATTGCACACCTGCCGGCTTGCATCTACCATGTCGTGCAGGCCCGCAGACGCCAAAATCTACCGATACTACCTGTTTTCCTGGAGTGGACACCAATGATCGTTTACACTTTGTCGTGCTGCGCTTGGCTTTCCTCGCCATATAGCAGTCTGCTAACTCACAATCGGCTGGTCTTATTCTGCCTTACCATGTCATTCGTATTTGGGCGACTGACCACGAAGATCATTCTCCATCATCTAACCAAGCAACCATTTCCCTATTGGACGATTCTACTGCTACCTCTGGTCGGTGGAGCACTTCTGGGCAACTTGCCTCGACTAGGCTTTCCAGCCATCAATCCCACTGCCGAGCTATGGTATCTTCGAGCCTACTTTGTGTTCGCGTTATCAGCGTATATGAGATGGGCATACGTTGTGATTGATGGAATCTGTGCGTACCTTGACATCAATTGTCTGACAATCAAGCCACGCGATCAGAATCATACACCAAACACACAGGCTCTGCGAAGCAAGCAGGGTTCAACCAAAACTTCGGCGAACGGATCTTTGAAGAAAGAAGCATGATTAGACTCAGCAGACACAGAACTCGAATGCATTACTGTCCGAGAAGCAGCACTTGTAAGTCCCTTAGATCCGCATTTCTGTGGCGTTGAAGATCTGGCAAGCAACTTGCAAAAGCATATTCTTTTATTGTCCCTGAACTCGAGCATATCTTTACATCCCAGAAGAAAGAAAATGTTTCTGTTTCAATTTGAGTTGTTGGCAAGGCGAGCAGTACCATCATTCCACGCATCGAAAGTCCGGCTCCTGAAGTCGTTCGGGCAAAATGCAATGAATACTAATGTCAAGTAGCTCCCAGCAGAAGTCGTGGTGCACAGTATGTGCCCATGCTGACTTTGACCGAACAGACACCTTCATCTAAACTTAGACGTTCTACAAATCGTTGATATAGATCCAATTTGCTCAGCATGCTCAGGTAACCGACTGAGGATCTACAGACAGATACGCTCATACAAGCTTCAAGAACTCCAAATCCCTCAATGCCGATGTTCAATTGAACCTCTGTGTTCCTTTCTCTTCTAGCGTTGAAATCTATCGGCTCTCCTCGCCATTCTTCCCATTCTCTGCGCAACCTCCACCTCCCTCACCCCACCCTCTGCACGAATACTGGTGAGACCATCCGCATCCCCATTTCCCCTCCTGACCCTACACCGCTGGGGCCGAGATACCTCAACCGGAGCGATCGTCACCGCGGCGGCTTTCGAATTCGATTTCTTGTCCATGGCTGTAGGTGTAGTGAGAGGAGCGACGATCCATCCTTGAGTTTGTTTTGTGGAGGACATCTTCGGTGCGTTGGCGGCATGCCAGTCTGAGGAACCGGATGCGGTGGCGGCGCTGAAGCGAAGGTGTGAGGAGCGGTCGAAAGAGAGGGTTGCCATTTCTTTTCTTTGAGGGGCAGGTCGTAGTGGTGATTATGGTGTAAGTATGAAAATTGGATTAGATATCCTTGGGCTGGATGGATGCTTTGTCTGTGGTATGTTCAGGGTAGATTGATTGGCCCTCTCCTAGATGCAGACAGTACCTAGCAAACTGGCCTGCCAGTTTGTTCTTTTCCCGTCGTGACTGCTATTACAGATAGAAAATAGAAGTCAAAGGAGAGGAGTAACGAGCAGTATAGGCTAGACTATGGGGGGTTCCATAGTCATTCTTTATCATAGCGACTTACCATGATACCGCACCGCAGGTCCGGAACAGTAACAGTCTATGTTTCTTTCCCGTTTCCTGTCTTGCCTTTCTCAAGCGGCGGATGTAGAGGACAGGGTTATTTGAAACGTTTCTTGAACCGTACACTTGACACAGTCGGAAGGGTGGGAGGGAGGACTGGGGGGTTCGGAGGTGGTGGGTATTTTGTATGTGTCTGCATGTGTTTCGGCCCCCCGAATCGGTGTCGCGGCTGAGGTTGAGACGGGAAACGCAGACACAGGAACCGATTACTTATGCCGTATGGCTCCAGCCGTTCTAGGTCGGATCGTTTGTTCTCTTCCCTTTGACACACTGGGACATCGTTTTGCCTGGATAAACATGTGAAGAAGGGTGGCCATTGTTGACCTTGGACCTGAGTACTCATTGCGAGGAAGATGGGGAAATGGGATCATCATGATTTGGAAGATGGGGATGGCCCTGACAATAATTTACCGGATGTCAAACCGCATCAGTGTCCAGTTCGATCGCAGTATCGCAGGTTTAATGCCCCGAGCTGGCATTAAACTCATGCTGAAGCTCCTTACTTCTAGGCTCCACTCCTCGCGCCTAAACCGCCCATTATTTATGCCCTCCGGCCCACTTCTCACGAAGTTTAACTAGGTTAGGTAATTCGTATTGTATCTACTTGGCAGCCACCGTTGAAACACTCAAAGACAGATGTTCCTCGAAGGGAAGCCTTTGCTTCTGTACATCAAACCAATACATTCAAATATTCGCTAACAGAGCTGTGGGTATATACTCTCTTCCGTACTGTTCATTTACTTTATCCAGGTCAGCTTTTGCATATCTGAGTCTAGATTCAGTTTTCCTAAGCCAGGTAGCAATAGTGATACCTACAACCATGCATAATTTGCGGAATGGTTTTACCTGCCAGTTCATTTCCTGGTACGGAGTACGTACATATCCTCCATCGGCAAGATTTCGACTTCCCCCTTACCCCTGGCACCATTTAATTCATATAACATGTCCTCAGCGGATCTAGATAACATGACGCGCCCCATACAAGAGTATGCTCCTCCTCCAGGAAACATCGGTACTTGATATCAACGCTCTCTTTTTGTATAGATCAAGTCTTGATCTCCTGCTTATGGAAAATACCTGTTCCAGATCATCAGTCAGCGTGTCTCAACTCATCCAGATAGCCTGGGGCATTCCTCCCAATCTCAGACCTCCCTTCGAGACCCTCGCAAGCTGTCATGACAGTACCCTAGGGTTTGGACAGAAGAAAGGTTTTGTACATACCAGGTATCTCCGGCATCCAGCTATCCCTTTTCTTGCAGAAAAACTCTCCTTTCGGCGGCAGCTCCTCCGGCTTGTTCAGCGTGCCGTAGAAGATGTAAATGAAGTCTCCTGCATTTGCCTAGATTGCCGTTATGGATACGTGTAAGCCATTTCCCTCCACATTCATATGTACTACGTAAACCCCCACAACTTCTTAATTCCGAGTCGTCATCCCCTCCCGGTTCAAAAGGTCAAGGAACTCAATTTATACCCATCCAAAAAAGCACCTCAGAAGGGAAACTCAAATGCTAGACAGTGATAGAGAAAGAGAATGAACTTCAAGTGAGATACAAGCCAGGAAAGACAAATGAAATACTAACCCCATATTCCAAAAGCCCACTCCCACATTTCCCACAAAACTCCCTATGAAGCACAACTCCGCTCCCGTTATCACCCTCATGGACCTTCACCTCCCCCTCCCCTTCCGTGAGCTTGAAAGCCGATTTGGGGATCTTGGTCGTTATGCCGAAATTACCGCCTGTGAATTTCTACCAGGAAAAGAAGTCAACAAGATCGTAGATACAGAGCAGAAGAACAACGACACCAAAGCAAGGGGAAGAATCAGGAAGCACTGTTACAGTAAACTCGAGAGTGTGGTTGTTCCTTTTTGGAAGGGGGAAGACGGGGATTTTCAGATACCTTACAGTTCCCACAATGGCAGAGACTGGTCCTGGCATCATCTTTGCTTTCGAGCTCGATTTCGTACTTGATGGTGCGGCAGTAACAGGAACCGGGGAATTTCATCTTGGCTGAAGAGAGTCCTCACCAAAGGGAAGACGAGGAAAGGTTCTTGAAATTGAAGCAAGAGAAATTGTGAATGTGAGGCTGTTTGGTGCCTGGGCAGTCGTGGGGGCAGCAGTAAATAGAAGTAACCTACAAACTACACGTAAGGTGAATATGAATAGTACTAGCGACTGTCAATTGATGTAGCAAGTATCAAAGATACGCCTCCCCGGGAGCAAGAGCGCGAGGGATTGGTGTCAAATGAGGAGCAGGTCATGATGACGTCGTGTCAAATCCGCATTGTTCGAGACTTGCTTCAAGTGAAGGCCATATAGCATTGGAGGGTGCTTTTACCATCATGGTTGGACAGCTGGAGTACATCGAGTGACTTGGATAGTGACTTGGATGGTGACAGACGGCAAATAGATCCTTGTTGCCACCCAAATGCGAGACTACCTAAGTTTACATACTGCGCTGCTGGATATTAGATACAAAAGAAACACATCCAAAGATCTTACATATCGAGCCATTTCCGGCTCACTCTCTCCTTCCTCCCGCATTCTCAGTCGCTCATTTCTTCTTCTTCTTACCACCTCCCAATCCTAGACTCTCAGCTATACTTCCCAGCCCAAGACCGCCCAACAGCTTGTCAATACCCAATCCACCCAAGATACCATTGACAAGGCCACCCAGCCCAAGGCCGTTCAACAACTTGCCCACAAGGCCAAGTACCCCACTCAGTAACAAACCCACTGCGGCAATGATCTGGAAGAGCGGCTCGGTCAACAATCCCCATAGAGGATTCAGCTTCTTCTTGGCATGTGGCATGTCCGCAATCCTCTTCCTGGCATTGTCAATCGTCTTGACCACATTTGTTGTCAAATCCTTAAGCAGTTCTGCCAGACGGTGCTCTTCTTGTGTAGCGTCGCCTTGGGCAGCACGTGCTTTGGCGGTGGCGGCGATACTGCCATCGGGGTCGAGACCACGAAGAGCGCCATTGCATTCCTGGAGGATGCGGCCACCCTCTTCGAGCAGAGGTTTGACTTGGTTGACGAGCTCTTCTTCGTCGAGCTCCTCTTTGGGTGTGCGGTCGGCTTTTTCAACAGCCTGGAACATTCAGTCAGCGTTCAGCACAGAGGATGACAGTCAAGGTAGAACTTACCTCAGTGATTTGCTTCAGGATTGGCTCCATCTTCTCTAATGTCTGTTGCAGAATACCACACATCTTTCGTGCAATTTCTCTGTTCTCTTCCTCTGCTCTCACGGCGGCTAGCTCTTCTTCCGATGGCCCTTCGTCTTCTTGTAGGTTCTCAATAAGGGTGCATGCTCCGACACGGTTGCCATCATTGTCAACCACGTAGCCGTTGTCGTCGACCTCGAAACCTACAACAGTGCGCAGATCACCTTCGGTGAGCTTACCAAGGAGATTGCCATTTTCGTCGCGAACTTCTCCTTCCTTGTTGACCTTGTGGCCGGACATTGGGTTGATGCGCCTCTCCTTCTTCTCTGGCTCCCATCGCTCAGCCTTGCCAATAACGTTGCCAGAATTGTCCAGGATATCCCCGTCGTCGTCGACAGAACGTCCCATCAAGGCTTTTGCATCACCTTCTTTGACGCGGCCAATGATCTCGCCTGCACCATCATGGACCAATCCATCTGCGACAACAACTTTCGTCTCGAAGCCAGAGAATGGACCATCCGGCTTCTGTCGCGCGCCGCCTGGGATAAGCTCTGCATAACCAATGACTTTGCCGTCGTCGCTCCAGATTTGACCTTTACCATCCACCTTGCGGCCAGCCAATGCCTTCGGGTCACCTTCTTTGATACGACCAAAGATTGTTCCGTGCTCATCAACAACGTTACCCTGTTTGTTGACAACTTTGCCTGCAAGCGAAGACAGATCTTCTTCAACGACTTCTTCCTCTGGAATCTCATACGGTTCGCAGTGACCGATAACGTTCCCATATTTGTCAATGATATCACCATCCTCATCAACTGCGCGCCCGATCAACTTCTTTGGATCACCTTCAACGACTCTACCAACCACATGGCCGTCACGATCTTGCACGAGACCATCCTCCACCACTTCTACATCTTGCAGCCCGGCGAATGGTCCTTCAGGCTTAGCTTCTCGCTCATTGTCGGGGATTAGCTCGACACGGCCAATGACTTTACCAGCGTCGTTCCAGATTTGCCCCTCACCGTCGACCTTCTTGCCCGCGAGTTCCTTGACATTTCCCTCAACCAAGCGGGCGATAGGCACTCCGTCGGGTCCAATGACATTACCTTGCTTGTTGAGTGTCAAGCCATTGAGGATTGATAGATCTGGAGGTGGTGCTTCCTCTTCCTCGGGCTCTTCGTATCTTTCAGCATGGCCCACAACGTTGCCTCGTTTATCAATTACATCTCCATCTTCGTCAACTTGTCTACCGACGAGCTTTTTGGGGTCGCCTTCAACGATCTTGCCAACGCGGTTTTCGTTTACGTCCTCGACCCAGCCATCCTTGACAACAATTAGGCCTTCCAGGCCTGCGAAAGGTGCTTCTTCCTCATCGTCTTCTTGAGGAAGAGTTCGTGCCTTACCAATGACCTTTCCTTTACCGTCCCAGAACTGGCCCTCTGCGTCGCAGGTGGCGCCCATCCTCGCCAGCCTCTTTGCATCACCCTCGATCAATTCGCCAACAGGGTTGCCGTTGGAATCGACAATTTTGCCATACTTGTTGCATTTCAGGCCGTCTAGGATCGATAGTGGTGGGAGCTCGGGACCGGTATCTTCATCCTCGGCAGGTTCTTCGCCTTCTTGAGGAATCATCTCGACTTTGCCAATCACATTACCCTCGGAGTCAACGACTTCACCTTTGTCATTAAGCTTCTTGCCGGCCACGCTGGCAAGGTCGTAACCTTCGGCAAGTCTAGCGATCACGTCACCATCCTCATTGATCACCTCACCCTTCTTGTTGACCTTCAAACCTTCAACAAGTGAAAAATCGGGACCATGCTCAGCCGTCTCGCCCGCAGCCTCCTTGGCTTGGTCTGCCGCATCCTGGGCTTCATCCACAGCTTGTTCAGCTTTCTCAAGAAGTTCGACCTTGCCGATGACATTACCGTCCTTGTCAACAATCTCACCCTTATCGTTGATTCTCTTGCCCGCAACATCAGTGATTTCACCTTGGATCAATCTGCCGATCGGCTCGCCCTCCTCGTCTAGGACTTCACCTTTCTTGTTAACCTTTAAGCCTTCAAGAATCGTGATCGATGGAACGCCATCGGCAGCTTCATCAGCAGCTTCATCAGCAGCTTCATCGGCAGTTTCGCCGGCAGCTTCATCGGCGGCGTCTTCTGCGGCGTCTTCCGCGGCGTCTTCTGCGGTTCCATCAGCGGCTTCATCGGCTGCGGCTTCGACAAGTTCAGGGTGCAACTCTTTCATAGCGTCGTCGGCAGCTTCTCCTTGCACGATTTCGACTTTGCCAATAACTTCACCCTTATCGTTGAGAATTTCTCCTTTTTCATTAGGAATCTTGCCGGCACATTCTTTCGGGTCTCCATCAACGAGCTTGGCTAGAACCTCACCTTCATCGTCAAGAATGGTTCCCTTCTTATTGAGTTTCCTGCCTTCAACAATTGAAAGATCAGGTTTCAGCTCCTCGGCAGCGTCTCCTTGCACGATTTCGAGTTTGCCAATAACTTCACCCTTATCGTTGAGAATTTCTCCCTTTTCATTGGGGACCTTGCCGGCACATTCTTTTGGATCTCCATCAACGAGCTTGGCTAGAACCTCGCCTTCATCGTCAAGAATGGTTCCCTTCTTATTGAGTTTCCTGCCTTCAACAATTGAAAGATCAGGTTTCAGCTCCTCGGCAGCGTCTCCTTGCACGATTTCGAGTTTGCCAATAACTTCACCCTTATCGTTGAGAATTTCTCCCTTTTCATTGGGGACCTTGCCGGCACATTCTTTTGGATCTCCATCAACGAGCTTGGCTAGAACCTCGCCTTCATCGTCAAGAATGGTTCCCTTCTTATTGAGTTTTCTGCCTTCCACAATCGAAAAATCAGGTTTCGGCTCTTCACCAGCATCTTTGACTTCTTGGGGAAGAACTTCGGCTCGGCCGATGACATCTCCATCCTCATCTAAAACTTCACCGTCGGCGTTCACTTCTTGGCCAAGGAAGTCTTCTGGATCACCTTCAGTAATTTTACCAACGGCTTTGCCTTCACTATCAAGGATTTCGCCACCTTCACCAACCTTGAGACCCTCCAGGATACCAATATCTGGGATTTCAGTCTTTGCCTGATCCGCTGCTTCTCCTGCTTCTCCTGCTTCTCCTGCTTCTCCTGTTTCTTCTGCTTCTTCAGCAGCAGCGTCGGCCTGGTCTGGAGCTTCGGCGGCCTCGGCTTCGTCTTTGGCTTTCTGTGCGAGTTCTTTGGCCTTCTCAGGCAGGATAGAGCAGCGCCCGATGACATCTCCGTCCTCATCTAGGATTTCGCCGTCTTCGCCAATAGTCTGACCGATCAGATCTTCTGGGTCCCCTTCGTCGAGCTGGCCAAGAGGCTCACCATCGGGGCCGAGGATGACTCCGCCTTCTCCAACCTCAAGGCCGCGAAGAATAGAAAGAGGAACCTCTGGGAGATCCTCTTCGGCTTCATCAGCGGCGTCATCAGCGGCATCCTTGACGCCGTCAACTGCTTCTTCTCCTTCCGGTACTTCATCGGTAGCACCCTCAGCTGTTTCTTGGGCGCCATCAGCAGTCTTTTCAGTGGTGTCCTGAGCACCATCAGCCTCGTCTTCTGCCGTGTCGACTGCACCCTCAGCCTCATCTTCTGCCGTGTCTGCTGCACCTTCAGCAGTGTCCTCTGCCGTGTCTGCTGCGTCTTTAGCAGTGTCCTCTGCCGTGTCTGCTGCGTCTTTAGCAGTGTCCTCTGCCGTGTCTGCTGCGTCTTTAGCAGTGTCCTCTGCCGTGTCTGCTGCGTCTTTAGCAGTGTCCTCTGCCGTGTCTGCTGCGTCTTTAGCAGTGTCCTCTGCCGTGTCTGCTGCGTCTTTAGCAGTGTCCTCTGCCGTGTCTGCTGCGTCTTTAGCAGTGTCCTCTGCCGTGTCTGCTGCGTCTTTAGCAGTGTCCTCTGCCGTGTCTGCTGCGTCTTTAGCAGTGTCCTCTGCCGTGTCTGCTGCGTCTTTAGCAGTGTCCTCTGCCGTGTCTGCTGCGTCTTTAGCAGTGTCCTCTGCCGTGTCTGCTGCACCTTCAGCAGTGTCCTCTGCCGTGTCTGCTGCGTCTTTAGCAGTGTCCTCTGCCGTGTCTGCTGCGTCTTCAGCAGTATCCTCTGCCGTGTCTGCTGCGTCTTTAGCAGTGTCCTCTGCCGTGTCTGCTACGTCTTCAGCAGTGTCCTCTGCTGTGTCTACTGCGTCTTCAGGCTTGTCTGCTGCATCTTCAGCAGTGTCTTCTGCTGTGTCTGCTGCACCTTTAGCAGTGTCTTTTGGCTTGTCTGCTGCACCTTCGGTTGTGTCTTCGGCTGTGTCTTCTGCTGTGTCTGCTGCGTCTTCAGCTGTGTCTGCCGCATCCTCTGCAGTATCTTTGGCACCGTTGGCGACATCTGTAGCAGCTTCCGCTGGTTCACCATCGGCTACATCGTCAGCTCCGTCATCTGCAGTGTCTTTGGCTTTTTCGGCTTGATCCGCAACACCGTTGGCTGCTGACGTAGCGCCACCTGGGGCGCCGCTGGGGACATCTTGAGCATCACCAGTGTCGGTCTCTTCACCTTCATCATCAGCAGCATCATCTGCGGTGTCGTCAACTGTGTCTTTTGCTCCTGCAACAGTGTCCTCATCATCAGCATCATCGTCAACTGGATCTGGTGCTGCCTCGCTAAGGTCAGTGTCACCAGCAGCCGAGCTTTCTGCTCCGGCTTGCTGTGTAATTTTACCGGGAGTTTCTTCAGGATCATTATCGCCAACCTTTCTGGTGTCGGCCTCCGACTCTTCGCCTGCTTTGACGTCCTCAGTCGGCTGATCGGACTCTTTCGGTCTTGGCGGCAGCTTTGGAGAATCTTTGGTGCCAGCCTTTGGTGTGCTGGACTTGGGCGCACCAAGCTTAGGTGGCCTCCCTGGCGTTTTCTTTTGCGCAGACGAAGCAGTATCTTTAGCTTGATCGCCAGCTTTGCCCAAGGTGGGCGTAGTCGAAGAAGCTGGGTTTTTCCCTGCCTTCGTGGGTGTCTCAGGAGCACCCTTCGCACCCTTACCGGCCGCCGGTGATGGTGCCATGACTGTGCTTTTGGTGCTCCTTGCGGTTTGGGGAGGAGATGATCTTACAGAAGATGGGGAGTCGTCTCTGCTAGGTGTTGGAGGAAACGAGTAATAAGCGTATGAGGAAGATGAGTTGCGGTTGCTTTTCATAAGCTAGTTTACATGCAAAATAGTACTTTCTATCCAAACACGATTGGGGAGGATGTAAGGGGGTTGTAAATGGGTGGTTAGGGAGAGGAGAGAGTTGGAAGAGCTCTCCGACCAGATGTTGCACAGATTAAAGCAGGACTGGGGAGTGAGCCAGGCGTGTCTACGTCATTGCCATGGCAGCTTTTGGGTCAGATGCGAGCTTGAAGGGGAAAATCTGGGGGGAGCTGGTGCCTCAGTGTGGCTTGAGAGGCCCTGTTTCGAGGAGCAGGTTGCGTCAGGAGTTCTGCGTCAGTGGTGTCAGCGCCATTGACAGGTACACAAACGTCTCGATCGCAGCCGATTTATGAGAAATGACCTATCAAGGCTGGCGAGTGGCTGGATAAAATTTCAGAAACCAGAGGATGCTACGCCGCTTTCCTGCAATGACATCGACCGATGACCTCATCCCAAGCTGGACTCTCCCAGATGGCAGGGATTGGGGGAAGCTTCAGCCAATCAAGACCTAGAAGAAAAACCAAAGCCTGACCTCATTTGTGGTAATGGCACTTAAACTTGGTGTTGATCCCGGCTGCGGTAACTGTTTACCAGGGTGGTGGCCGCTTGAGTAAAAGCCCAGGCCCGGTCTGTCCACCATACGTAGTAGTTACAAAGTCGAACATCTCTTCTTGTTGAGTGGGCAACCAGAAGCGGCCGAGTACTAACTTACGGTAGGAGGCATAAATATTGTTGGCTCCAAGCTACAAATTTGGTAAGTGACACAGGATTTGACGAAGATACATCTTACTAAAAGAGTATTGGTCTATTTGGCTGCCAGGCCAGTGCCAACCATTATCATCACCAGTGAGGGGTCAAAGATTTGCTGGCGTCTTGGGGAGGGACGCAGGGCCTTCGTATCGAAAACTAGCTAGTACTAATCTACGCTAACAAAACGGAGTACTCATGCCTCCCTACCGTAGTAAATTGAAGAGCAAGCTCGTGCATAAAACTAGCGAGGCTGGCAAGGCCGCATGTGAAGTAACTAGCATAACCAGTCCCTGGAAATTGCGTGAATCGTGGTGTATCGGAATTGGGTTGGGGAGGAAGCCGTGATATTGTACTCTAGGAGTACGAATAACTCCGTTAATCTTTCTGATGAATCCAGCCAGAGTCTCCTGACGTTTATGGATTAACTCAAGGGTTCTTAGTAACAGAGAGCACCATCTCCGGTTTCATTCTTACTAGCAATCTACTGCAACGGTACTTTCCAGCGTATTAAGGAATCATAGGGCGTTTCACAACTGAAAAGCTGCAGCGGTAGAAGCAACTCTCCTGTCCTCTCACAGCAGGGTTAAAATGGCTCTAAAATCAGCTTCCCTGCTGCAGTTTCTGGCTAGGTCCGGGTATGTTTAAGCACCCGTAAAATAACTGGGATTTGGTTAATAACTGGTTTCAAGCAACTGACTTACAGGTTGGCAATGTTTGTGGTGACTAGCAATGTTTTCTATTCTGTAGCTTCGGATTTTGGGACTTTGGGACTGTACTTGTTGCACCAGGACGAGATGGGAGATGGTGCCCACCCGTAGTTGAAGAAGCAGTGGTGACTAGTTTAGTACTAGTACTCCTCATGTATGAGTTTTGTGATCAAAACCAGCTGCAACACCGAGGTAAGATCCGTTAACATCAAAATCTTACATCTTCGCTATTTACAATGAAACTACCTAAACAAGTCCTACACGACTAGACCTATAAAGACAGAGATGACCGTTTGGATGCTAAATACTCAGATATGGCACATCAACGAATGACATTATTTCTTGAGAGCAAGCAAGCAGCTAACTTCTGCACCAGTACTAAGTAACAGGGGAGAGTTTATCAGGTTACCCTGTGTGAGTTTGAAACACGTCTCAACCGAGATTTGCGGTTGCGAATTGACTCATGGCTGAGCAATAATGAATCAGCAGACCGGCTCTGCTCAACAACGTCTTGCGCAAATACGCGCGGTACATGGTATTGAAGGACCACATAGTGAAGAGTACATCTATCACTTTCCAAACGAATTGTGCATGATATATTTGGAAAATGGGAACCATTGTTTGACAAGAGTCGCATATCGAAGCGTGGATGCTGCGTCCTTGGAGATGAATTCGAGAGGATCCTATAGCCATACTAGAGACAGGGCCGCAAAGATGTTGAAATATAGCTGTCTGCGCTCGCCTAGTGGAGCAATTCAAGACACAAAGTACTATGCCACAGCAGCTTCTTCCGATCACGGCTGTATGCAGCTCGAGAAGCATATGATTGGATAGTTATCTGGGTAGTGCACCAATCAGCTAGAACTGAAGAAGAATCCTCCTTCATCACAGAAGCGACGTCAAACCATTCAAAGATTCATCTCACGCCAATAGTGCGGACGCTTATCGCGTGCCTTCAGGTGGTGGCACTCCATCTTCCGGGCCTACTCTGGGCTACCGCCTTCAAGCTTTTGCCTGTTGTTGTTTTTGTGCCGAACTCCTAGCTTCGTTGCAATTTTAGATCCCAAGTTCTGATCCTTTTCCTGCCTCTGCAGCTTTCCCTCGTCCAGTCCATGCTCCTCCAAATATTCGCGCTCTGTTTCAGCACTTTGTGATTTATCCTTTTCGTGCTCATATCGCTCTTTTACCTTTTCAGGGTTGATGATCTTGTCCTTCTGATGCTTTAAGCTGGTCTCTATATCTTTCATCTTTCGCTTCGTGCGTGTGTAACTTTCCGTTCCTATGAGCACCCCGAAACTCTTCGATATTGACACCCTCGACATGTCGGCACCTTCATCCTGGAGGTTGTGGATAAAAGATCGGAAATTAGCCGCAGACGGGCGATAATGTCCGCTATGGTTTTAAAGGCTACATGTAAGCATGGACATGTTCATTAAAGAGGCAGTCGAAGAATACCTGAGGGGAGCCAGACTTCTTAATTGTCCGTCCTTGATCTTGATCAGACCTGCTGCTGATATGCGAGCGCCATGCAGGAACGAAGAATGTTGGAAAGCGCCAGATTGTTTGATCCCTACATAAAGCCGAAAAGATGTGTCTGCAAGCGGCGCGTTAATTCACGAACACCCACATTCAAGCGTTTGTGAAATATCTGCATACCAGCCACCTATATAGAGGTCAGTATCGGTAGTGTAGCATGAGTAGATCTTTTTATGTTCAACAACTTACGAAGATCCACTTGTGTCCTTGCTTCGTTCGCCCTCGGATCAAGTGATTGAACACAACCGCAGGGCCCACCTTCCTCAGCTTCGCCACGCCTTTCGCATTGTGATAATCCTCGTTCAAATATTTCTTGTCAGCGTCGTCCCTGTCAGGTTGGTCCTCCTCGTCACTATCAGATGTCGATGCTGACTCTCGCCCTTCAGAATGGACATTGTAGTGAAACGTTGGACCTTGGTCATTTATCGGCACGATACCTTTCATGCTGTCCTTGTACAAGGTGCTCTCCGTCCACACCTTTTCGCCATTTTTAGCCCATCGCAGCAGGCCTTGTTCGTCAACCATGACGAGATAGTTAAATCTTTCCTCTCTAGACAAATACCGAACTTGTTCCTTCTCAAGTCGCACTCGATCGCACTCCGGTAGTTCGACCTCTTTGCCGTCTCCATGATCCAGCCAGTAAAAAAAATTTTGCGGCGTAGGTTGTGACTTCCAGTACTCGTGGTACTTGCGCAGGGAGCTCCCATAGCGGTGTTTTTGATCAACCATTTCTAAAAAGTATTGGAGATCCATCATCTTGGCTGACTTATGACGGGCGTTGCGAGCCTCGGCACATCTCTGTCTCTTCTTTCCGCGCTCTTCAGCTGGTAGTTGGTTGCCATCATTGTCGGAGGTGGATGTGCGGTCATCAAGGGAGCTGGTAGATTGGGAGGGTGAGAGGTCAACTCGTCCTGCTCGACGAATGATAGTACCAATACGTTGCCAGTTCTTCCGAGCTGCTGGAGGTTGTTGTCTATCCTTTGGACCATTGTGAGGCCCAGATGAATTATTCGTCGAAGGAGATGACGGAACAGTCGGCGTTGTGAGGTTTTGGTATTGAACGTCTTTGATCAACTGACATTATCAGAGACTAGCCACTACCATTGACATGACAAAGTCTCGAACCTCGTTCCATCTCGTGGATGCATCGAGGCCAAGTCCTTGAAGTTCTCGACGCGTCTTGTGTCCTCGATACGTTCTCTACAAGGGTGTTAGCTTTTCCACATTGACCAGTAAACATCTGCAGTGGTTCAGATATGCCTGAATCGTCCCTGCTGCCTTCTCTCTGACAGAGTGGTCATTCTCGCGCCCAGAATCAGATACAGGGGCGGAAGATAATTCCTGAGGTATATCTCTAGGAGAAATCATTTACACTATGTCGCTGGATGATCAGATTGTAAGTAATCTGCGAAAGTTTGAGGTGTCGTCACTACTTGGCAAATGCATGGGGGCGCTGATCCTGTCGGAAGCTTACCTGCAGCTTGAAGATCGTAGCCTAAAATTTGAGAGGATTCCAGGCATGTGATTGCTCAAACACCAAGAAGGTTCTGGATGAGATTCAAACGCAACAATCGACTTGTGCTTAATACCCAGACGAAACCCAATATTACCCAACTATGCATTCGCCATCGCTAAAACTTCACTTGACAATCGCTCCCTTCACAAAGTCAAAGCAAAATAGAGAATCCGGTAAGAATACCAGCTGCGACCACACCCAAACCGTACAGTTGACTAATATCCAGGAGGACAGCTGCCGCGCTGCTACCAGCGTTGCCGTTGTCCGAAGAGGCGGCTGTAGTAGCAGCTGAGCCTTCAAAGCCTGTATATACCGCCCCATCAGATGCCGTTGAGGCAGCGGCACCGCCGCTGCTGGATGTAGCGGAGACGGTGACTGTCGTCTCATTAACCCGCGTAGGGTTTTGTGCACCACAAGGCCGATTCTCCCGACAATCTGATTGACAAGGCGAATTGCCATTGCAGGCGTTCACGCAATTGTTGTTGTTTTCGGTGCAAATAAAGTATGGAATGGTTTGAGAATATTCAGAAACGTTGGGCGATAGGCCGTTGACGGCACAAACGCAGTCGTAGGTTAGGGTTTCCTATCCGCTATCAGTCCCATCGACTCCTGCCACTCCAGTCGATCAACACCTACAGGATTACACTCATTGGCAGCTGTAGCAGCGGATTCTCCAGGGTACTGAGTACAGATCAGAGGGCATTGTGTGGTCTGGGCTAGGCACCATTGCTCTATGGAGGACTGTCAGTGCGAGCATGACCAGAACGTTCTGCCAGATGCACTCACCTCTTGTTGCCTCGCTCACCAAGTTTGGGTCAATGCTTTGGGCAGTAGAAAGGCCAATCGACGAAGCATAGAGAGCAACGATGGTATAAACAGAGAGCATTGTGAAGGTATCCCGCTTGCTGGGATGAGCTGGAGCAACTTAGGTAAAGGCGGGACCTGTTGTCGACCAGTCGTCGAGCGAAAGAGTGCTGAAGAGAATATTACTAGAACTAAAACTATATTAGAAGCTTCATTAAATAAAGCGAATGTGCTGGGGCGTAAGGTAGAAAGTGCTACAGCAACTTCGAAGATTATTATAAAGAGAAGATATGAAGTACGATAAAGAGATAGAAAGGCTGGGAGAAGGAATATGCAGCGCAGACAGGTGAAATCTAGAGCTGCAGAGGGCTAGGTGAACCATGGTCTCCACAGGGGCCATCGCCGAGGGATTGAGGTTGGGATCAATGGCCGCGTATTCCATCTCACTGCACCAGCGACACTAGGGTCTTGCTCTAATTTACTACGTACAACTAGCTGGTCTGCTATTGGTTCGCATCAGCATGTGCAAGGAAAGGACATGTCAACTGCACTACAATGTAGTGGCAAGATGGTGTCTTGTCTCACACATGCACTTCATGCTTCTCAAAAGCGCATCTTAATCCTTCTTTGTCGGACTCGAAAAATTTACAAATAGGCACTTCTCCGGACACAGCAGCTTATTGCCTAGCTCTACTACCCTGCAGATCACTAAGCTCTAATCTACCTAGGATCTTGCGCCTTTAGGCTCCTTTTAAACATCTGCAGTACTAGACCAACAATCAAATATTATCCACTACTCCAAAAAGGACTGCAGACAAACTGATCACGATGCTGGAGACTTAATCAGACACGTGAGGACTTGCAACGATGCCATCACCTTTATAGCCAACTTCCGGCAAAGCAGACACCATCCTGCTTGCGGCAAAGTTCAACCAGACTTGAGGCAACTAGCAGATTGAAATGTGGCTGTCATTTCCCCCCAGCTGCTCTAGCCCGCCCAGCCCAGCATCTCTCCCTACCTTTTGCGGCCAAGATCACCGGGCAGAGGATGAATGTGTAACCATAAGGTACCAATGAGCATTATCATCCGTATTGCGACACCATTTTGGACGACGTAATTTTTATTGGCGGAAAGAGCCGTTCCACATTGAGCTTTGAGATCTTGTAAACACAGCACACATCATCTCTGAACAGGAACTTACATTGCTGCTCGTGTTGACACCAGCAAATGGATGGAGCCTGTTGGAGAGACGACACCTCAAGGCCAGGATCAGAAACCTAGAGATATAAGGATATCGAATGGTTCAGCCCATGAGCAATCTACACTGATTTCACCACCATATTGGCAGTATCAGCGAGCTATATCAAATGCCTCGGTCGACAGCACCTTTCGTCCTCCGCTAATATCTCTTGAGGATCATACCGAAGCTCACCATGCTACCAGTGGTGCTCTTTGGGCCAAGGACATTACTATTGAAGATTATGTGATTGTCAGAGGTGGCACTACGGGCATAGGGGCTTACGTGGTCTGGAATTGCAAAGTCCAAACCTTGGATGTAAGATAGTCAATCCACAGGGCCACATCGAGTACATGCATCACTGACACTCTTTCTCTGAAGGGAGGCCCAATGATGATCCGAAAAAGGTCTGATGTTTCTCGCGGTATCACATACAAGAATACTTATGTGTGATCAGATACTCGGAATTTAGCGTGTTAAGGGAACAGCTACTTGCTGCCTTTCCAGTTAGAAAACCGGCTTTACCACAGTTGCCTCCAAAGAGCATGATCTGTAAGCAACAACTTTACCAGTGCATTTCCCTGTACTGTGCAGTTGTCATCTGGATCTGACTTCAGTAGACAAGTTTCGCCCAGATTTCCTCGAGAAGCGCCGAATGGGATTGAGCTACTTTTTGAAGTCTGCTGTACTCCCTACTGTGATCTAGTTTGTTCTGGTACACTAACCGGTCCCAGTTGCGTCATGTTAAATCCCGAGTTTTCTGGTTCTCCTATTCTGAAAGATTTTATCTTTTCACATCCTTCGTGATGTCGAAGGGCCAACCACGACTGGCCAACTTTAAAACATCGTAATGAATTTCGATGATTTGCATGTAAAGTACGAATACATTACCCAAACGAGTGTTCAGGCCCTTTTCTGGCCCGGAGACTACAAAGATGCCATTCAAGAAAGATTAACCTTAGGGGATAGGGTAGTGCGCAGTTGAGACAAGCTGGAAGTGGTATCCTAGACGTGGACTCCGTATAGCAATCGTACTCTCATCCCTAACCTTGGCCGAGATGCAACAACTTACTACATAGATTGAAGTTAACACAAGGTGATGTAGCTGGGCAACGCAAATCAATCGTTATGCAGCAAGTTTCCCTTTTCATTCTGGCATCCTTCTATACAGGCTTCCACATTATCATTGGAATCTAGTAAACCACGAACTTGCGTATCCTATACAACGGTTTGGGAGGGGCTTCCGTATTAAGAGTTACTAGTACGCGTAATAATACGCAGCACACTTTTCCTTGAGATGCATTACGCCCTTGCCTGCGGTCGCTGCAATTCTCACTTGGTGAGCCTCGGAATTAGGGAAGCATGAGCCGCGAGGCTTCCTAAAATGCGGACCAGAGTATTCAGAAGATGATGGTTGCTCGTTCACAACCATCACTTCGACGGTCAAGTCGGCGTGGTGACCAGGCACCCAGTGCAGCTCCTGTGACAGACACTCAGCCCCCGAGCACAGTCACGCTCTCGCACCGCACCAAACGCAGTAGACTATCTTCGCTCTCTGAGGCGGAGAGTCTGAGAAAGAAACAGAAGACGGAACACTTCGGATATCCGTCAGAATACAAATTTCCATTGCGCAATAGACCGTACAACGAGCCATCACGATCCCTACCCCTCAAAAATGGTACGAAGCCTGTATCGTCAGGTCATGAAAGAGAGACTTCTGCATTGTGCATAGCTGAGCAGAAGCATCCAGAGCAGCAACATACGTCTCAATCCAACGATAAACGAACACTTAGGTCGCAAGATGGAGGGTCCAGGTCTAAAAGTGAACTATCTTTGTATTTCACGAATTATGATCAAATGCTCAGCCTGGAACATGCAGAACCAGGTAAGCACATTGCCGACACCAGTCTTCCCTAACTGACAATTGTAGACCTTCTCGCGGCAGGAACACACATAACTCTGATCAATGATCTCTCAATACCCTCGGAGGAGAGTTCATCACCTTTAGCTTCTACTATCTTAAAAACTGAAGATCCCGATCCCTTTGGTTCACAAAAACCGCTTCACAATGCTCAACGGGTTGAGCTCAACTCCGCCCTTCCGACACATTCTCCTCGCCGGCTCATCAAAGACACTCTTTCTGAGGACATTTTTTATAGGGCACACCGCAAGGCCGAACGCCATGAAAAACAGCTTCGTAACATTGAGAAGGAGCGTGCTCAACATGAAAAAGTCCAGCTTGATCGTCTACTTGAGGAGCTTAGAGGGCCGGACTGGCTGAAAGTGATGGGGATATCTGGTGTTACAGAGAGCGAGAAGAAGCTTTATGAGCCGAAAAGGGTCTTCTTCATCAGGGAGGTGGCCGGTTTGATTGAGAAGTTTCGCCATTGGAAGGAGGAGGAGAAGAGGAGAAAGATCGAGCGCGAGCAGGCTCTCCTTGCTGAAGAGGAGGAGGAGGATGAACATTTTGGAAGCCAGGATGACAAAGATGGACCTAACGGCTCTGGACACCAGCCATCTTCACCTACCTTACCAGCCCCTCCAGACACAAACGACGTCGACGCCGCGGCAGCCCGCCAACTACACCAAGAAGCCAAATCTGCATCTTCCTCATCAAGCACGAAACCTCGAATGAATAAACCACCCAACGGAAGCTCAAACCCCTACCCGTCTCATCCGGGCCTTCCAACACACCTCGAGCAAAGCAGTTCCGCTTCCCTAACCGCAAAAACTCATAGGCGTAACATGGCCGTCACAGGGCACAGACACGGCCGTGGTACCACTGCCTTTGGCGAGCCGGTACCGGATCTGCAGGAGCGAGAGTTCAAGTTGCCCGCCACTATTCTGACGAAGGATATGGTAAGGGCAAGGGCGAGATTGAGGAGGAGGTTGAGGCGAGGGAGTCCTGGTTAATTATGGATTCGACACCTATAAACTAGTTGGGGTCTGCATATGCCTGTTTGACAGTTCTGTCATGAATATAATCTAGCTAGGATATTGTATAATATATAACCTGCATGTCATTGGTGTCATGGTTGAACTGGATACCATTTAGAGGGTACAGCAGAAGGTACTTGCAATCCATTGGTTGAACCTACCAGGTCTTAAATCGTTTTCATGATTAAGGGTAAGTATTAACATAGAGGAGAAACTGTTTCTGCTCTGCCACCAAGTTTCAGTTCCCGTAACTCAAAATTAGGAGCGGAATGTGGAACTCTGAGATAATTTTAAATTGCCCAGCGGATCTCGTGGATCTGTTTGACCATTCTTCCTGCCAGTTTGGTGAAACCTTCTCTGGCTCACCAATTCTGTCTCAGCAAAAGAAGATACTGCTGGATAACTGCTGTAAGGGCCAGCTGTCGTTTGAGGTGGAGCGACGTTACTCTATGACTGTTTTGACTTTTACTGCCACAGGATATGTTGCGTCTGGGTTCTATGCCCATGATTGAGTCCTTGGATACACCATGAAGCTACATACGACCACCATAAAAATATGCTTCCCACCCAGTTGAGTCATTCCTGCTTCAAAGGGAGTGACACATAGCCTCGCGCTGAAGACTCCTCTTATATGTTTCCCTTTACTGTTTGTTACCTGAATCCGAGATGCCATGCCTTGGCTGCAACGACCGAGACGGAGAGGTTTGTGGCTGTATCTCAGCATGTCTAGGAGGACGGAGGCGACCTCAAAGGCCAGAAGCATTGTCGACCAGGCGAGCTCCACGAGAAGTCGCAAATACTAGCATATTACAGATGACTGCAACCCCAACCGCACGCATAGAAAGCGGTGAGCAGACTTCTTCAAGGGACACTGCTGGACTTCAGGCTGTCCGTCCAATAACTTCGCGCGGACTGTCACGTCACCCAGCCATTCCAAGTGAGCCGGCTGAAGGGCAGGCTGTCTTTCCAGCTGCAGCTACATCGGAAGAGAGAGTGACGCATCGTTCCCAGAATGCCTCGACGGGAGGGCAGACTCGCCACTTAGAAGGTAGACAGAGTTCAATTTCGGAGGTAGAAACACAACATATACGGACTGGTCGTCCTCAGGTAGCAGGTCGAACCGATCTGCGAACACCCGGTCCAGTGGTGGAAGCGGCAATCCATAGGGTCCCACCGGCATCGGCAGTGGCAGAACGACTACCAAGGCTCTCTTTGACCATGCCTCGAACTGGGGGGCGCGAGTTTGAGGTTTCCATCGACGCATTGATTATGATTGGTCTCAAAAGCAGACAAGATGTTACTACATCTATAGACAGCTTTATGGATGAGCTCGTCAAGAATTATAACAGAGCCACTCCCGTTCAGCATCCTCGATTGCGAAAGAGCTTCATGCATGACTCAGAGCAACCTAGGAATGAATGGACATGCAGGAAGACCGCTTGGAACCAATCCAATCCACCTACCCTCCATGAAGCCAGTGAGCCACTCCCAATTCACTAACCTCTAAGGGTACTTGACACTGATAAGAATGCTTCAGAACGAATTTTGCTGCTCTCTCCATCTTTTAATCCTGTATCGGCCTGGAAAAAAGATGTCCAAGTATTGTGGACCTATCTCAAAACTCACTATAAGATCCATGATACTCACAATTGTGATTTTGTCACACGAGTCAATCTCAAGCCAGCGTATACCGTGGAAGACATCAGACGGTTCGCTCAAGCTATTATCTACTTCTATCCAGCTTTATATACTTTCCAGCCCGATCGTGTCAAAATAGCTGCAAGGGGATGCCGATTCTGGGACGACGACCCTGATCCAGCAGTAGCACAGAAATCCCGGTCCCAAGTAATAGACAGTATTAACGCCATCGAGACATTTAACTCAGCACTCGTCATTCATTGGCCCATGTCGGTTTTTCTTCGCTGTGCAAATGCTACATATTGCAACTGGTTGTTTGACTGGCTGATCATTGACAAACAGCTAAGTTGGCGCGCATATGACCGAATGATCACCAGCTTTGACGAGGCCATCTGGTGGGCGGATTTCAGAGTATCCTTCATTCAAGCCTGCCTGGCCTTCACCTCTCTAGCGTACCTTCAGAAAATCCCTCGGACCCATGAGGGTCTACGCGAATTCATGTCCGCTCAATCCCCACCACCAGGGACCACTCTTCGTGGAAAGCATCGCCCTCGCGGAGCCAGAGTGGTCTAAATACTGGAACCATTCTACCACCAGGTAGGCTCTACAGAGGCCATTTGCCTGCTCATAAGTCATACACGAGAACGCACGCTTGCGAGCCTCCGTCAACCCTCTGACTGATGTTAGCAAGATTGGCTACCTGACAGGCACGTCCGCTCCTTCTCTTCCTCCATCTGCTGCTGCGGCAGCGGCGGAAACTCCTCCCATCCACGAAATATCTTCCACTCTACGCACACAAGCCGAAGATGGGATGGGATGGGATATATACCCTACCATCCTCCACCGCCAGACATAGGCAAAGGCGAAATATGAGAGAGCATTTTCCAGCCGTCCGAAAGCCGCAATCCGTAATTTTCTTTTCATCAGTCGCATCCAAAACGCGCGCGATTGTATTCGAGGCACGGCGAAAGGTTAGAATGTAGGGTATGAAAAACGCTTCGTTTTACGTATGTAGGGGTATCGCTTCTTTCCCATATAGAAGAGGAAATCGCTCAGGCGGACTTCTGTCTCTCTTTCTCTTGCGCTCTCGTGTATCATCCAATAACTACATACAATATAGATGGATTATGGGAATTGAGAGACACGCTTACGGTCGGACGATCAACACTGTTTCGCTTTTACTGCTGTAGTGACTGTCTGTCATCGGGAAATCTCGATCATTATACAGCACCTTAAGTGAGTTTCCAATCCGATTTCATGCGTCCATGAGCAGATGGGGAGAGAAAGTCTCTTCCTTGCTTTGAGCACTCCGGAGCGGAATGACAATATACGCGAATGGCGGGAAAGACTCGTTAAAAAAGCTCATGATATTTATGGTTATACCACATCACATCACACCTTTCACGGCCAGTTCGTTTTTATTCAGACCCTTGATGTCATTGTCATCTACCGACCGAACCTCATCTCCGCCGCGGCAAACATCCAAAGTCCCCTTAGAAAGCCCTGATATTCAACTCTCCCACCACTCCTCCCACTATTCCCACCCCCTGATTCCCCGACGCAGAAAATTTCGGTCAGACGCACCTGCCAGGGCGGGTATCCGTCGAGTTTTACGTATGGGCCGAAGATTATGAGGAGGTCTGGCTCTTTACTCATTGTTGTTATTGTGTCTTGGTTTTTGGGCGTGGTTGGCGTTTGTGTTTGAGAGGCTAGTTGGTAAGGAGGTGAGAGTGAGATGGAGGTTGTGGCCGAAAGTTCGGCGTCGATGAGATCTTGCGTTATATCCCGTGGGTGGAGTTTGTGAGATTGAGACATTTCGGCCAGTGTGCGGGTCAGGTCCACGAGAGTGTCGCGGCCGTCGGTGGAGGAGAGGAGAAGGACTTCGATGTTTCTTCTTCTTTGAGATTGGGTGGGGGGGGAGGTGGTTTCGGTGCTGGTGGTGGGGAGTAGGGCAGGTGTGGTTGTGGCGGAAGGCGGATAGGAGGGATAGCTTGGCGCGTGAAGGCGAAAGGATGGTGTTTGTGACGCGCCGAAGTAAGAGGATAGTCTTTGAAAGACCAAGGAATGCAGGGAACGCATGTTAGATTTCAGGATACCTGATCTTGCATTAGAAGCCGTGGGAAGGCCTTGTTGTCTGGACTGTGCATACCGCTTCTTTCGTAGATGCTCAGTAGTGGGATCCCTATGCTGGCACACCAGGCGCTCAGCTCAGCAACATCTTCCATCAATGATTCCAGTCCCCCATCCTCCTCGCCCTTCAAAGTGAGAACGACACTCAAGTGCTCGGGCAGTCGGGACAGGTTTTTGACGTCTTTCTGGATGAGCTCGGGTGTTCGGTGATGGTAATATAAAAGGGCAAGTACTCGGTCAATTACCGCATGGTACGTCTGGCGCAGCCGCAGATATATGCCAAAGACCAGGTGTACAGCGAAGTAGAGCAGAACGTGAAGCTTCGACTTGAGAAAAGAACGGATGGGTTTCTGTCTGCGCCTTTTGACCTTTCTGACTCCGCTATGCCGAGAAGAAACTTTCGAAGGGGCTAACAGTTCAGGAACAGGAGGAAGGTATGGTTTCACGAGCTTCTCACGCTCTTCGGCGGTGAATTCACGGCCACGCGATTTGACATCCCGACGGTAGAGCTCGGTATCTTTTGAATATACCATGGTAAAAAACAGGTCAGATATGAGGAACAACGCTGTTCACAGTATGATGCATGATTGAAAGGAGTGGCTGCATGGAACCTCCAGCAAAAGGATCGAGAACAACACGATGGATTTGAGCAGCTCCGGATCTCATTTTAAGAACCGAGATTCTGATTTAGTTACCCAGAGCCAAGAGCCAAGGGTCAACGTCACCGAGTCCCCAAGGCCAAGGCGGCTCTCGCCGGACCAGCATTTGAGGACAACTTGTCCAGAGACTCCATCCCGCGGATGAGCCTCAGTCTGACGAGTCCCACTCCTCCTTCTGTTCTGCTTGTTTTCCACTTCTCGTTCAGGCTGTGCAGGAGGGCGTGGAGAGGTGGGACCGCTCAGGTTGATGCGAAATTTGCTACTAGACGTAGGATCCTGATGTTGCCCTTCCATATGACGGCCGCTTTCATCAGTAACACCCGTGGAATCTGTTCTGCGTGCTCTGCTAAGCACTGATTCCTATTGATGAACTTCAATTATACAAAGAGCCATACTACAGCTTCTATCATCCAGGGTTTCTCTGTCTTCTCACTCTCGCCCTCCCTCCAGCCTCGCTTGTCAAGTGGACAGGATACCAGGGTTTTTGTGCTAGATTTTCTCACCAAACCTCAAGACGATACGAGTGGTGTCATGTTCTGTTGTCTGTATTCTCTCGCCCACCTTCCTCATCTGACAGATCAACGACATCTACTTCATCATGTCATCCTAAATGTCATAAAAAAACAAGGCTCTCCCCATATCGCCACGGACCGCGCTCTGTAGATCTTGGATTCGTTGCCAAGAACATCAAACATTGTCCCCTTCACTGCGAAGAGGCGTGGGAGTGACCTTCGTGGGCCAGGGATCTCTTTTAGTCCCGCCTTTCATGCTGTCCTTGAGTGCAAGCCAGCTTTCTTGCAAATTGTTCCGCCCAACGAATTATCAATTGCAATTCGTCATTGTTCTGCTCTTCATCTTAGGGAGGTAGATATGCTTCAGCTTGGTCCGATTTCTCGATCGCCATCTCGAATTCTGTGCAAGACTTCCTTCCTCATGACGCCGCGTGGTGCCTTCCGTCCTGTCATGAGCTCGAACTGGGCGATAGCTTGTTCTGGCAATACCTCCAGACCGTCCACGATAACCCATGGTCTACCGGTCCTGTTTCTGAAGCGCCCAATCTGCCTGAGCAATGGTGTGATAAGAGGATTGTATGCCATTTCCATCACCACTCCTCCAGACGAAGACTGCAACCACTGCTCAGGCATTTCAAAGTTGGCTGGAGGCTGATTGTTAATGCTATGCGTAGGGACGCAGGAGACAATTAGAGTGGGTGGAGCAAAGTTTGCTGGCCATGGGTCGTGTCGAGAGGGAAGGACGGAGACAACTTGTTCGCCTGGCTGACCGCTATTTGCGGATGATACCCAAGAATTGAAGTGCTGAGCGACTATGTGAGCATTTCCCACCGTTCGATTATGAACGATTATCTTTCGACAACCGAGACGAAGCATGGCATAGATTGCAGCACGTGCCATTCCACCAGCGCCAATCACAAGGCCAGTGGTTTTGAGGGGTCTGATAACATTTCGAGGAGATATATTTCGATTCAGGCAGACCATGATTCCGATCCAGTCCGTGTTATCGCCGTACCACGCTGCGACTCTTCCGGCACGATTTCTCTGGCTAGCTTGATTCTGTAGTGAGAAAATGGTTCCGTCTGCTTGCGCGCGGAGAGGTAAGAGCGTATTCACTGCCCCGATGGCTTCAGCATGACGAGACTTTGATGCTAGCTGATCAACGAGGATCACCTTCCACGGTTGTACTATACTGGCTCCACCGAAATGTGGATCTTGGGACAGAGTGTCGAGCTCTACAAGCGAAGACATGACTCGTGTTTGGTAGTCATGATTCATGCCTAGGTATCGATATGCTGCATTATGCATAGCTGGAGAAAGACTATAAGATACGTTTGCTCCGAGGATGTAGAAATGAAGAGGGTCCAGAACGAAGCTCTGAAACAATGCTTGAACAGCATCTCGAGATGTGATAGTTGGTACATCAGATGAGCCGTGGACCTTTCTTTGAATGGCCGGGTGTGTGACAGCGGTAAGGATTGGATTGAAAAGCTGGGATGTTCGGCCAAGAGCACCAACGTTATAGGCAATCAGAGCTGGAGACATGCCATTTCGGCTCCTGATTGCTTCTGTGAACCGCCTCAGGATTTCATTGTCTTCCCGAGTCGTTGCCTCTTTCAGTAGGCGAACAATGTCACAGCCAAGCATTTCCGCTCGCTCAAAGCGGGCAAACCATGTCTCATCGTCCCACCTCGGAGATTGATGGCCGAGCTCAACGGAGCTACCAATGAGTCTTGTAAATCCTTTGCTTGCCACCAATCTTGTAATGAAGCTATCATTCGATGCTAAATCGACGTTGACGAATTCCACACCGAGCCTGAACCCATGCTCAAGCACCTTGGTGCAGGTTTCAGCACTGGTGATCACCTGACGGTCAACGGAGATGATGATTGCAACACCCATCTGTCGTCTGATCTCGGCAACACGCCGACTCATACTCTTCAGCGTTTCTGTTGTCCACTGGTCGACGCAGAGCTCGATTGCATCACCTGCGGATTCGAGCTGGCCAAGATCGACCAGACCTTCTTCAAGCTCCGAGAAGCGGAGGTATACCGCGTGTGTAAAAAGCCGAAGGTCTACTGGCATCTCAAGCAGGGAAAATGGTGAATCATAGCTCGATTTATACGTGCTGGCACCAGTAATGAAACGCACGAAGTAGGTAAAATCCTCTTTCACATCTTTCAGCTTGAAAGCGTAGGTTGGAGAGCGACGATCAAGGACTGCTCCTGCAGCTTTTTCATGTTTCGTATCGTCTTCGAGATTGTAGAATTCGAAGTTCGAGCAGTTCCGATGTGTGGGATCACCGTTTTCCAGCAACCGTGCTGCACGATCTTCGAGTTTCAGGAGCTGGTGGATCACAGCCATATCACGCACCAGATAGACTACTGGATTCGTCATTGAATATTCTTTTAAGTGTTGCTGAACCCTGGTGGTGAGACTCCCTAGCCCGCATTCGATGACACACTTCGTTCTGTTTTCGTTCAGCATTCGCCTCGATACTTCGATATCACGTTTGTGAAACTCTTGATTCCCGTGGTGTCTGAGGTAGTCCTGACGAGACAGCCCTGTAAGCTCCTGGAAGAAGTGGTCTTCTGTAACGAACCTCCGACCTAAGGCAGTGGCCGCAATAAAACCCAGAGACCGTTTGCCGCAACCACGAATGCCAACCAGAACCAATGAAGCATTAGGACTGAACGTCCTCAGAGGCCGACCTGCGGTTGCAGCATTGTCACCTGAGCCTAGCATCCTGCCTTTCAATGCCAGCCTGCTGCGGGGATCTCTGCTGTATTCTAAGAGTGATGGCCGTGAATGCCTTCGTGATTTCTGTTCTCTCGAACTGGATTTTTCAACACGGGGTAAAGGCGTTCCTAGAGCACTATGGGCACTGACAACCGGGAAGCGTCGCTGCAGAAGATCTCGATCCAGGCCAGACTGCCGATTCAGGATTGACCCAATCTCCATACTGCGAGTTTCGATGCATAAACTACGTGGCTGACTCAGACTTTAAGCCTCTGACGGCCACCACCCAGTTTTCCTAACATGATTGCAAACCAAGAGCACGGCCACATTACAAAAGGTAGTTCAGGTGGTAGCATTGTCTGTTTCTCTTTCTCGGATGATAACGATGTTTCACAGGTACTCGTCTATGCCGTCCGTCAGACATTGGGCATCCGTCGGTCAAGGTTGAACACGGTCGAGGCCTGTCCATGCCAAGAAATATCTTTTGACTGTGGGAATATCTTTTGCCGCTGTCTCAAAAGAGCAAAGCCTCTTCTCCACATCCCCCCACCCGATCCCCTGGTGGGGATAGGCGAGCCGAGGGGAGGCATCCCAGGGCTTACTACGTACTACCTACTACGTTCAGAACGCAGCTAGTCACGTGTGTTCTCCGGTCTACCAACTCGCATTCGGCGCCATGTGAATTCAAAGTGTTGACGGTCATTGAAATCTCTCCACTTCGTGCAAGCGGCGGCTCGAGGCTGTCTGCGGCTTGTACTCCAAGTAGGACATTGGAATCTCACCATGAAAGACGTTGACGGCCATTGTCCGGGCCACCTTGACTGTGGTGATGGATTCGGATGATGCAAATGACAGTGCTCAAGGCAAGAGGAACGGCTTAAATTCGAAGAAAGCACGCACGAGGGTTTCTAGAGCTTGTGATCGTTGCCGGACAAAGAAAGACAAGGTGAGTATTCCTGCCGCTGTCCACTATGACTCTGATGGTCGGAGTGTGATGGTAGGCGCCCCAGCTGCTCGGTCTGCATTGCTATTGGACATGCCTGCTCCTATGACCCCAGTACGAAAAAGAGAGGACTACCGGAGGGCTATGTCCGGGGATTGGAGAAACTATGGGCGCTCTGCTTGGGCAAGATCAATGGATTAGAAGAAGTTGTGGTCGATCTATTGCGACACCAGGATGAGGTCGAAAGCTTATGGAACCATGAGACTGCCGGGGAAGAATTACACGCATCGTGGAAAGGCTCTTCCGTTCTGCGTGAGCTCGAGGCACTTCTATCAAAACTGGAAGCCACTGCCAATGAATCGGCTGGGAAAAGAAAACGTGAGAGAGAAGAGAGTACTTCTGAAGGAATACTCGAGACTACCTTTCATCGCACGCTAGAGTACGCCGTTCAGCCACTAGGCATTTCTACCACGTCAAGAGCACAAGTGTCGATCATCGATGGTAGAAGTGACGGCCCGACGCCCTCTGAAAGCGTTGTGTCCTTTCCAGCCAGGACTCCCGCTCTCCTGGACCTCTATTTCTCACATACACATTGCTGGTTCCCAATACTTGAGCGTCATCACATCCTCCGGACCTCCTACTCTTGCTCTTCCGGTCAACGGCGACCCGAGTCCATATCGTCAGCAGATCTCGCGATACTCTGGGCTGTGCTAGCATACGCGGACCAGCAATACGTACACATCTCGTCTGAAATTCGCCCATCCGGCGAAGTGGGACCCGCAGGAATGTTGATAGCAGCCATGAAGTGGATACCACCCCTCGAGAGCGGTATCTTCGAGATAGGACATGTTCAAGCTCTACTGCTAGTTGCCTTGAACAGTATCGGGTCTCATTGGAACAAGGCTTGGATCATCGTCGGCCACGCTGTACGGATTGCCATGGACATCAATGTTGTTCAGGTCCATGGAAGGGGCAAGCATGTTCTGTTCGGATGTTTCATACTAGATACACTGGTATCAGCTCGCCTAGAAAGACGACCTCATATGCGCCGGGAGGATATAGAGCCACTTGGCCACCTCGAAGAAGATGGTCTCGAAGAATGGGATCCTTGGACGAATTCTATGGGCAGTGTACCGCCGCAAGGAAATGCTCGTGGACCTGCTTTCACGATCAGCTGCTTCAATAGGTTGTGTGATGTTTGTGCAATATTGAGTGACATCCTCTGCAGCACTTCTTCTGGCATGGAGCGGCGAAGCTTTTGCCAGCAGCAATCAGAAAACCTGGACAGCCTGTTCAAGAAATTGCCATTTATCGACCAGTCCACCAGTTCTTCTTTACCCCATGGACCACCACACAGCACATACTTGGCTTTGACATATTTTGCTGCTCAATTGGCGGTGAACTTCCACGCTCGAAGCACAGTCGAGCAAAGGCCTTCGGACGCTTTTGCAAGAAATGCTTGCGAGATACTGGTGCTGCTGACTCAACACGCTCAGTCAGTCGGGCTTGTGGTCTTACCACCTTTCCTGGAGTACACCTTGCGTCTTTCAGTTGATGGAGCTACTTTGGCTCGATCAGATTTCAGTGACACAGCCGGGCTGCCTACATTCACAGCTTGGGTACACAAGATGGATGAGCATGTCCATGCCCTCAAGACTCTCTGGCCAGTGTTCAACTCGCTTAGCGATACCCTGGCAGATGGAGACCGCCAAGGAGAACGATCTCTCACAATACCCACCACACATGCCACATTCCGGCGCAATGAAATGGGACTGACACCTACATCCATGTCAGCTCCAATTGATAAGCTTGTCACTCCTCGTGCGGCGTCCAGTATTATCGCGCAGCCTAATTTAAACTTCTGGGAGGGCACTAGCTCGTCAGCAGTCACGTCAACCAGAGATCAGCTGCCTGCCTCCTTCGATATGATGATGACAGAAATGAAGGCCGCTACTCCTACGCCTAGCAACAGGAGCATGCCTGCAGGTTTAGCGATGCCACAAACCCCACAAACGTCTCCCAGCTTTCAAGGTGACGACGTTGATGCCATTTTCCACGATTTAGCACATTTAGACACTACAGAATGGACTAACAGTCGCGAGCAAGGACTGAGGGAATTCGGGTTTGCCGACGACTCTACATTTCAAGCTTTCTGCAACGATCCGGATAGGCTGGTGGCGTTTGATCCATCCTTACTCGATGATAACGCCACGAATCTCTGGCCTCCGCCTGGTTTCTTTCCCAACCATTTCGCAGAGACGGACCCGCACGTGGAAGCTTCGCAGATATTGCAATCTTTGTCAGCGAATGACCAGTATCCAACATTGCCTGAGAGTGTTGGATGGTAACTCGAGTAGGTTGCAGTTATCCAATTTGAGGTACATCGAATATCGGCAAGTTGTGGATCTTGGCAACAATCACCCATGATGGAGGCAACAAGATGCCCAGGAAGCATGAAGACTCTTGCCTAGTTTTCCTCCTCCGAAGATCAGCAATCAGAATCGAGCCAGCATTGAAATCGCGCGCCGCGCTCGAGTACCTGGGTACGATGAAGCTGCCACAGGCACCCAAGACGGCTCTCAGTAGTTTGATAGTTATGTATCCGTCCCTACCAGTCATGGCTTGATAGAGCTAACCAGAGCCGTCCGGGGACGCATGCACGCCACTCGTTGCGGTCCTCGGCCGCAATAGCGGACTTGATATTACTTCTTGTGCAAAAGGGTGATTCGACGATGCAAAACCCGGCGGATCATTCGATCCATTACACGTTTACTCCGGTAAGCTGTTCATAGCACCGAGTACCTGCAACGGTAATTGTTGCCGATATTTCTCCAGCCGCTGGCGGAAAAGATTTGATCCCCAAACCAATGCTAAGAGATAGACGTGCTTCCCAGCTTCTCTTTGCCGGATCCACGCGACTGATCGCAAGTGGGACAAAGATACAGCCCTGAGTGACTGTCAGGATATGCGAGACCTCCGCGTCTGCTTCCACTCCTTACGCACTGCTTGTCAATGGTAGTTGGATTCGACTGGGAAAGCAGTTGACGTCTCGCCACGTGGAGGGGAAACGCGTCTTCTCTTGTTGGAAACCCTTTTCAGAAGGATGGCTCCGTTCTCCGGCTCTATTCGTTGGCTCTGGAGTTGCCCGTCTGCATCTTTGTTTGACCTTGACAATCGTGATACGTGGGGTAAAGGGACAATCTTTCATGTCGCTTTTGTGGAGGATTCGTGCATACAGACTCGACTTCAGTACATATCGATTGATGGTGCAATCAGCGAGATGGCACATCCCTCCCTTCCAAACCCGTTTTCTCTATCACCTCTCTTAACATTATACCATATGTTCAAATCTTGGAAAGAATTGGGCCGAACTGTTCTACGAGACCAAGGATCTACACTGTTTTGTTGCCCTAATGAGGTGCGAGCCTAAGATCATGGGTGCTGCGACCAGCATGGCTTATAAGATGGCAATCATTCCACATCTTGACGAGCTCACCCCTGAAGGCGAAGCAATTGGGGCCATCAACACTATGTTCCTCAAGGCGAATCCAGATGGGAGCAGGAGATTCTGTGGGACAAATACGGATTATGTCGGCGTCCGTAAAGGGTTTTCCGCAAATGTGCCAGATCTCGCAATATATAGAGGAAGGCCTGGCCTTGTGATTGGTGGAGGCGGAACAAGCAGAACTGCTATATATGCTTTTCAGCATTTTCTAGAATGCCCACCCATCTACATGGTCAATCGGGATAAAAGCGAAGTCGACGCAGTAAATTGGAATGCTGAGCACAACTGATTGAGCAGAGGTGCAAAGATGACACCCACAATCGATTTCCCTTGGTGGCCAGCGCGATACTGACGCAGAACCTTGGAAATGCATTAGTGAAATTTACAGTGCCGTCTGACGGATCAACCACCCAGGTCGGCTCATCATGCTTGATCAGGTACTCCTTGGAGGACCCTTTACTGTAGGTCTCCTCTCCAATGAACTTGGGGTCAGGATATTGCTCTGTAATAGAGGAATGGATGAATGCCTCCACATCTGACATGGATTCAGCTTTTCAATCAAGCGATACCCGGAGTAGCAAAGCTCAGGTTCCAGTATCAGTCTGTGTCACGATATCAACAGCATTGACCTTTGCGACGTCTTTGGCAATGCTTGTGCATCCCTACCTTCCTTTCCTGATGCCGTCTAACAAGATCTCCCCATCATCTCTTCCTAGTTGAACAGCAAATTGATAGATCTGCTTCAGTTCTTCTGGGCCACTATTTTGCATTGCCACTAATGAAGTCCCAGTTTCAACTATGGTTTTGCTTGTTCATGAGTGATGATACAAATTCGGCCAGCGTGGGCCGAGAGAGTGGTGTACCACGGGCGGTACCCCCGAGGCCCTGTGACTATAATAATGAGACATGGAAATAGGCACCCTGACCACAGAATGAAAAAGCCGGTCGAAGCCTTCCAGTCCAATCAAGCACATTTGCCAAGGCTGCCATCTCCAGCTGAGGGAAGGGCCGGAAGGCACTGTGGTAAGACATGTGCCCCTGTTCTGCCCCAGCATCATAATGCCTATTAAATAGTAGACCATCTCCGAATTGTCTCATCCACTAAGTTGATCGCTGTGTATTCTGCGGATTCTATACAGAAGTACCTTTACAAACACTGTCCGTGAAAGATGCGTTACCAAACCATCCGTCTGACCGCTTTCTACACACCGCCAAAGGACTCTACCGCAGGCAAGACTGGCTCAATACCAATACCATCGAATCTGTCCAGCGCATCCTCTATCACCTCGAGTAGATTCTCCTTCAAATCTGGCTCTTTCTCCTTGCGATCACTATGGAATCCTCTGGGCAAAAGAAACTCCTCCTCGTCAACGGGCCAAACCTGAACCTTCTCGGCACTCGGGAACGACACATATATGAGTCAACGACCTTGCCTCAGATCACATCAGCGTTATCAGACCAAGCGCAGGTTGATAGCATCGAATTGAAGGACTTCCAATCGAATCATGAAGTTGTGATCATCGAGCGGATTCACCTGGCTTTGGAGGCGAAACTGTCTGGCATCATCATCAACCCCGGTGCATTTACTCATACGTCCGTGGCGATTAGAGATGCCTTGGTTGGTGTACAGATACCTTTTATAGAAATACATTCCAGCAATGTGCACGCAAGAGAACCATTCAGGCACCACAGCTATCTAAGCGATAGAGCCGAGGCCGTCATCTGCGGTCTGGGTACGAACAGCTATGTTGCTGCCCTTGACTAGTGGGTTTGGAAATTCAATGATGGACCACCGACAGGGATCAATATGGAGAGCAGGAAGTGAAGATGTTGGTACGAGAAAGGGGATATGTGTGTCCACGGGGCACCAGGTATGCTCTGGTACGGAATTGCATCGGACGGATCATTGCATTTATCTAGCGATTGGCGTTGTCGTTCCTAGGCTGTACAATTCAACTTCCATTCAAGCATTGGGAGTTCAACTGGTAGCACCAGATTCTCACCACAACTCAATGACGAGTATATGTACACACTTGCTTCATTGGCAGTAGTCGGGATCTGATGGTGGCCTCTGAAATGAATACCATTCAGTGACCAGAAATTGGCCTAGGGCTGGACTTACCCCGGATTCTTGGTCAGGACAGCCTATTTCAGCCTTCACATGCCCGTGGGGTCGGAATGAAGACCGAGCATGTGAAAAGCGGGAATCTTGGGAGAAATCATGCAGCCCCGCTGGGGGGACTCTTTGTTCAGCTCACGTGATTATTGACCAATCACAGCACCCGATTTTGCTCAGCCTTCATCTGAGAAAAGACCGGAGGACCGAGGCTCAGGTCTCCCCGCGCATTGGGGAATGGTGCATTTCAGACAAGTTGCATCTCCGAATCACCTGCCCTAGGTTCCCCTGCTACATCTTGCGAGCAATCGCTTCTACTTCTCTTCTTTGTGCAATCCTCCCTTCCAACACTCTTGCTCAGCTCTACCTCATTGTAAACAAAAAAGAATGCCCGCTCCACGAGTCATTGTGGTGGGAGGTGGCCGTATGTGCTTCCAGTTACCGTGCCTGCGGATGTGAACTGACAACTCTCTAGTCTCTGGCTTAAGTGCAGCGCACACCATCTACCTCAATGGCGGCAACGTGTTGTTGCTTGACAAGAACAGTGAGGATTAACCATATCTATGGCCTGGGATAAGTGCTCATGTCCTGCCTTTAGATTTCTTTGGTGGCAACTCGACCAAGGCCACTTCCGGTATCAATGGCGCCCTTACCAGAACCCAGGTGGACGCGAAGATTGGCGACAGTGTCAAGCAGTTCTACGAGGATACTCTAAAGTCTGCGCGTGACAAGGCCCGCCCAGACCTTATCAAAGTCCTCACATACCAGTCTGCGTCAGCTGTGGAATGGCTACAAGATGTTTTCAACTTAGATTTGACCCTCGTTTCGCGATTAGGGTACGCCTTTCTGCCGTATCAGACAGTGTCCTGCTCATGTGGCTAACTGGATCTATAGTGGTCACAGCTTTCCTCGAACCCATCGTGGTCATGATGCCAAATTTCCTGGAATGGCTATCACATATGCTCTTATGCAGCGGCTGGAGGAGCTGGTAGAGTCTGATCCTGACCGAGTCCAAGTTATCAAGAAAGCCAAGGTTACATCACTCAACAAGGAGGGCAATACTGTCACAGGCTGCACTTATGAATTTGGGGGAGAGTCACATACCGTTGAGGGCATTGTTGTGCTCGCAACAGGTGGCTATGCTGCTGATTTTGGTGAAACATCACTGTTGAAGAAATGGAGGCCGGATACCTTCCACCTTTCGTCCACCAATGGTACACACGCTACAGGCGATGGGCACAAAATGCTGATGGCTATCGGCGCAAACGATATCGATATGGACAAGGTGCAAGTTCACCCTACTGGGCTTGTGGATCCCAAGGATCCCGACTCAAAATGGAAGTTTTTGGCTGCTGAAGCTCTTCGTGGCGAGGGTGGGCTACTTCTCAACTCAAAAGGCCAGCGTTTCTCTGACGAGCTTGGTCACCGAGATTACGTGTCTGGAGAGATGTGGAAGGAGAAGGAAGCTAAGAGATGGCCGATTCGCCTTGTTCTGAACTCGAAAGCATCCAACGTCTTGGACTTCCACACCAGACATTATTCGGGACGAGGACTCATGAAGAAGATGTCCGGCGCAGAGTTGGCCAAGGAAATCGGCTGTGGTGAAGATGCCCTGTCTAAGACGTTTAATGAATACAACGAGATTGCGGACGGAAAACGCAAGGATCCTTTTGGAAAGAAATACTTCCATAACCTTCCCTTTGACATCAACGACACTTTCCATGTTGCCCTGATGGAGCCTGTGTTGCATTTCACTATGGGAGGAATTGAAATCAATGACAAGGCCGAAGTTTTGAACGGAGAGCACAAACCGTTTGAGGGTCTCTACGCGTGCGGTGAACTTGCTGGTGGTGTTCATGGGGCTAACCGACTGGGAGGTTCGTCACTCTTGGGCTGCGTTGTGTATGGACGTGTTGCGGGCAATTCAGCTTCTCAGTATCTCTTCCAGAAGGTGCTGACAGGTGGTGTGTCATCGGCACAACACCGTCTCGGCCAGATCTCGCTGCATATTGATCCGTCTACACCAGGCAAGATCTCGGTTGAATGGGGGAAGGGAGCTGTTGCCGACTCCACGCCTTCGGTCGGCGACGAGAAGACTACCTCGCAGGCTCAGAAGTCCGCAGCACCTGTTATGAATGGGAAGAATGAAGATCCTGGCAAGCAGAAGGACACCAACGACATCTCCAACTTCAAGGTCCCCGAGAAGGAGTTCAGTCTGGATGAAGTGGCCCAACACAACAAGAAGGACGATCTGTGGATCGCTGTCAAGGGTGTGGTGTTGGATGTGACCAACTGGCTAGATGAGCATCCAGGTGGGCCACAAGCGCTGTTCAGTCACATGGGCAAGGATGCTTCGGAAGGTAAGCATCCACGTCTGCTGAACAAGGTTCATACGACTCAGCTAACAATTGCGCAGAATTTGCCATGCTTCACGATGATGAAGTGATCCCCAAGTATGCTGCTGGCATTGTGATCGGCAGGGTGCAGGGACAGGAGGTGTGTCTGGAATACTGAAGCAGCCTTTGACCGCTGCCTTTAGAGCATGACTGCAGATTTGAGCGTGAGAAATGCAGCCCAGGCGTTTGTTTCTTGGATGGTGGGGGTAGCATCTTCCTCTGTTTGTATATGTAGCCATGGCGGTTTGTTGCCCGGTCATTGTATTTACCAGCCGGTCCAGCTGTTCTCATCTTCTCCAACTTGAAGGGGAAGGGTGAATCGACTGTACTACGTATGTATGTAATTTGTGGTCTGTGCGCAGTTTCATTCCAGAATCCAGATTGTTCCCCGCGAACTGCAGTCGAACTGGGAGACAACAATCTTTCTGGCTGTACGGAGGACGTATGCTGCTTCTTAACTCTAACTACTGCTCCTGCCCATCACTACCCCTCTACCACAAACCTCATCCCGTCTCAGCCGTCAACCACTCTATCGCAAAAGGTGAGCTCCGCTGTTGCATGTTGCGCATTTCCCTGCTCTACATCCTTACGGGCGCGTGAACCTTCAAAATCTTAGCCACAGCCTCGGGAGAGTTGAAGGTCAGCTTGCGCCAATGTCATCGCTCCAATCTGGCCCATATTCTCAGCCTGTGCCGGCAAGATGGATTTCTGAGCCTATGCCCTTGCTGGGAAAGCAAGGAGTTGTGGTATGATTAGTGCAGCGGCGGTTTACGAACCATCGCTGGGATGGCATCCAAGTCACTTTGAAGGTCTCTGAGGTGTGCAACTATGCTACATCGACCTATTTGCCATCATGTTTGCTCAGTGCCTTCAGAGAGCCGGGTCAGGCTGGCTTTGGAGAGTCGCAAATAATTGCGCCCCTTCAAATATCTTGCATAATGTTAACTCAACTTTGCCATCATAGATACTGATCTCTTTCTTCTCAGCTGCTATCGCCACATCTACCAGTGCAAAAGCAGGCACATCCCCAGTTGCTACCCATCTGCGCGCTCCTACCACCACTCTCCACTTCGCTTCGCCCGTCGCCCCTCTCACCAGAAACACAATATGGCGCTGGACAAGAGAGAAGTTGCCGAGCGAGGTTCTACGCTTCAGAAAGCTCTCCAAACATCTGTGCCAGCAGCCAACATCGTCTCGCTACTGAAAGAACTCCAGAAAGGTGTGCGTCCCACGGAGGAACTGCTTCGGTCGACCCAGATCGGCAAGACCGTGAACCGATGCAAACACCATCGAGCACCGGAAGTGGCCAAACTCGCATCGGAAATTGTTAGCAAATGGAGGCATCAAGTACAGGAGCAAAAGCTGGCTAATGGAGGAAATTCTGGTTCGGGAACACCCAATGCACGAGCCAATGGCACTGCGTCTCCCGCACCTTCGAAGCCTGCACCTGCACCAAAAGCCGAGTCAACGGTCCCACCAGATAAGCGAACGTGGAGGACCGACAAGATCTCACGCGACGATTTGACAAGTGATGCGGCTCGTAACAACTGCATAGGTCTTATGTATGATGGACTATGCCAAAATTCTACCCACCCTTCGAAGCAAATTCTAGAGAGCGCCAAAGCTATTGAGCAGGCTGCTCTTGATCTACCTGGGGCGAAAGGTGACAGCACTGCGGGAGCGTACCGAGACAAGATTCGATCGCTGTACCAGAATCTGAGGAACAAGTCGAATCCAGAGCTGAAAATCAGAGTGCTGTCAGGAGAGATTAGTCCTGCGCGATTGGTGGTGATGACGCATGAAGAGCTTAAGAGTAAGCAACAAATAGCGAACGATGCTGCAATCGCCAAGGAGAATATGAACAACGCTATGGTCCCACAAGAACAGAAATCCGTCTCGACGTCACTGCAGTGTGGAAAGTGTGGGCAGAAGAAGGTCAGCTATTCTCAGGCGCAAACGAGATCGGCTGATGAACCGATGACGACGTTTTGTGAATGCATGGCCTGCGGGAACAGGTGGAAGTTCAGTTGAATCTTGCTTACAGGTAGGAAGAGCATAGAGAACAGTTTGGCGTGACAGGAGCATGAAGCTTTTCTGATGGCGATGTACATCTCTCAGGCGGCATCCACGGCGTTCTGGGGCTTGGATTGAAGCCAATGCCGGAGAGGCTTCGGTATCGCCAGGCAAAGCTGCTGGAGAGAGGCTGCAATCATGACATTCTTATGCACCTGGCAGTCCAGCCTACAGCATGTACTTTAGGCAAGACTTGCGAAGTCCATCAGATCCCACGAATTTCTTCCGCTCTCAACTCTATGACTTTGGGAAACTGACATGGCCAATATCCACGTTCGCGTGCTGCTGCCCATGAAGTACCATGATCTTGCATACTAAAATCTGGCCCTACAGATTAGCATGCTTACACCTCGTACACCTCGTACACCTCGTACACACACCTACGCACACACGCTCTAAGTAAGAGATATCAGCGTCCGACTCAACCATACAGGGATTCAGCTGCCATTGCTGGCTTAGACGAGGACGAGTCGAGTATCCCCATCATCATGAATATTAACCTGAGACTAGTCTATCCCCCCGATTCGTCAATATTCATCTCTTTTGGCGGGTGAAATCTTCTACGCTGCCCCGGAAGAAATCTTTTCCACCAAAAGATCACCATTGCACTCTACTCCACCGGATCACTAGAGAACGACAACGATGAGACTTTGTAACCCAGACCCTAGCTGTCCAAAGCCTGAGCGAGGCAGACATCTGGCGCATGGTCTTCCGTTCCTCGGTGCGAGCTCCACTGTGCAAAGTGATATTACTTGTGACGACTGTACGGAGTATCCTTCGACTGCTTCCTGGTATTGGTATATACCTTTTCCCATGTAATAACTTTAGCTCTTTACATTAGTTTCTGTTATTGTGTTATATTCTGTTTTTCATTCCGCGTCGGACTATTCAAATGCCATTCTTGTTTCTCCCGTACACTCCTGCATGTGCTATCCTGCGTCTTTCAGGCAACATTCTCAATAGGTCAACTTCCTGATTGAGATCAACTCAGAGAATCGCACCAATCTCTCCCCTCCCTATCATCATGGGCCTCAAATTCCGTCCCGCCATCTCCTCCATGTCCCTCGGCCGTGCCTGAAACCACACCGTGGAAAACAAACTCACCACCCTCACCAATACTACCCCTATCCGCAACATCAAGCTATTTCATAAGGACCTTAAATATGTTGTACGCTCCCTCCCTTTATCGCATTGAGCCTCCTGTCTATAACCTCCTCCCCCACCTCCACCGCCTGGCACGAAGCCCAACTCTCGCCGCTACATCCTACATCCTCTCTCTCTCTCTCTCTCTCTCTCTCTCTCTCTCTCTCTCTCTCTCTCTCTCTCTCTCTCTCTCTCTCTCTCTCTCTCTCTCTCTCTCTCTCTCTCTCTCTCTCTCTCTCTCTCTCTCTCTCTCTCTCTCTCTCTCTCTCTCTCTCTCTCTCTCTCTCTCTCAAATCACCAAAAACTCACAAACTCTGGTTCCCGCCCTCACCCACACACCCTACACACACCGACCTCATCCAGATATGCCTATGACCCAGCAAACTTCCTCCCAACCAGTAAAATGCATGCAAGCGGCGACCTCGACCGCGTCATCATCGCCCGACCTCGGCCTGCAGGAACAGCTCCCGTCATCCGCTTCGCGTACGAGGCTCTCNGTGGGGTGTTCTCATGGGAATAGGAAGGGGGAGGGGGAGGGGGAGGGGGGAGGAGAGGAGTGAGAGCACGGAGACGCGGAAGTCGAGGTCATGGACGAGGAGGCCCAGTCTCCGAAAAAGGGATAATATATGCAATTGGGGGATTCGAGTGCCGTTGCTGTTGCGAGGTTATAACACCTCCTCTCGCCCTGGTCTGTTCTCCATGCGCTCTATGGGGCTGCAGACAGCAAGCACCTTGAATCCAGGCTGTGGCATGAACGCGGCATTTTGAAGATTTATAGTCTAAAAGCCCACCGGGTCGTAGGGATACTTTGAGCAAAAAATACCCAAGCATCATCATCACACTTCACGTCGTGGAGCACACATCGTAACACTTCTTATACACTACTATCCTCGTCATATCCAGCACATGATTGGATTCGGTCACAAGGCCTCCTCCTCCTCCCTTCCCCAAAGCTTGACCGTGCGATCATGTCCACTGCTAGCGATCCAGCGCGCATCGCGACTGACATCTACACTCAACACGTTGCCGGAGTGTCCGCTCAGGGTCTTGGCGAGCGCCCATTCGTCGGCGGAGAAGATGTTGACGTTCTTGTCGAAGCCGGAGGAGACGAAGAAGGTGCCTGCTTTGGTTGGCGGTGATGGGTCTTGCTTTTTCGACGAGGAGATGTCGTTGCTGATGGGTAGGGTGGCATTGTTCTGTGTTTCTGGATTCGGTTGCAGGGGGAGGTCGCCGCCTTTGTACCATCGCAGATCTGAGACATTTCCGTTGTGAGCCCCGATGCCGCCCGTGCACTTCACGGCGCGGATGTCCCAGCATTTGACCCAGCCGTCCCCACTCCCGGATAACACGCGGTGGCCATCGCTGCCCCAGTCGAGACTGTAGATCTCCCGGATGTGGCCGTCTAGGATCATGACGGTGCGACCGGTCCTTAGGTCCCAGATCCGTCCTATACTGTCGAATCCGCCGCTGGCTAGGAGGGAGCCGTCGGTGTTGAATGCGACGGTGAAGACTTGTCTTGAGTGGCCCTCTTGCAGGAGGAGTTCGCTGGTCGTCTCCACGTCCCAGAGACGCCAGGTTGTGTCAAAGGAGGCCGAGGCCAGGTATTGGCCTGATGGATGAAATTCGATGCGGCAGACGCGGTCAGTGTGGCCGGTCAGAGTGGACAGGGGGGTATCTTGGGTCAGGGACCAGAGATGTATGTCTGAAGCGCCACCTTGGCCGCCGGCTCCGGAGGCGATGTTGACTGCGGATTCAGAGACTGTTGAGGTGGGGAGGGTGGAACCGGGGAACCAGGAGATGCCGCCTACGATGCCGGTGTGGCCTCGTAGAGTGCTTTTCTCGTCTAGACTTGGGACGTCGAGGAGTTTGATGCCGCCGCTCCAGTTCCCTGCCGCGATGATGTCGCCCGACGGGGAGAAGCGTGTTATACTGACTGGTCTCTCTCCGGCGATCTGGGTGCCAAAGAGGTCGAAGCCTGCGAGTCGTTCTTTGATGTGCTTGCGGTGCTTGATGTGTGTTCGGAGGGGAATGGTGGCTTCTTCTCTCTGTCGAGAAATTCTTGCTTTTGCCCGTGGCAGCGAGTAACGAGCTATATTCCTCCGTGCCTCCAGAAGTTCTGCAATACCTTCTGTGTAGAATTCTTCTTCTTGCTCGCCCTGACCTTCCGCGCCAGTGCCGCTGTCACCCATCGGGGTATCCACATCGAGACCACCTTCTGCTTCTTCGGCTTGAACGGTCAGAAGCTCTCGAAGACGGTCTCGTCTGTCTCCAGGACCTTCGCCGAAGAGCGTGATGGGTTCACCGAGCTCTCGCAGTCGAGTTCGTACTCGGCCATCGTCTGTGGGGACTGCGATCTGTGCTGCTCGGCGTTTCCGGTCGAACTGTGAGAGGATGGCCGAGGCACGCTCAGGAGCTATGCCGGCGGTGGCGGAGGGCATGTCATACTCGCGGTCAAGGGCTGTGTGAACGAATGAGCAAGAGCTGTAGTGCTATGGGACAGAGGAGGCTCACGTATATTCGCCAGGTCGACCCCCATATCCGTGTCCTGTCGTCAACACCATTGTGATCAGCCCGTGTCTATCCTACGCCATGGAGATCTTCAGGTTGCACGGTGCAGCTGGCCTTCAAGTACAGATCGTAAACATTGTGTATGGTAGATGTAGGGGAGGGTTGTGAAGAGCTTACCTGCGACTCCTCCACATACGCCTGTCGCGAAGGATGTATCATCTTGCTTGGACTCCAGAATTTTAGAATTGCTCTCTTGTTCGCTTGCAAGAAGTATATTGCGCTGGAGCTGTAACGTGGTCGGGAGCAACTAGAATTGGGTGAAGGAGTTTAGAATGGGGGGGAAAGAGTTGTTGGATTCCGTCACCACAACCTTCATAAGCTTTCTCCAGCTTTCACAAACGACACAAACAGCGGTGACAAGCTTGAGTTTTCTTGCACAGAGCCAATTTAGCTATTCGTCTCTCTATGTTCTCTTCCTTGCTTCGCAGGAGGCGCATCCGCCTCGCAGTGTTTTCCTTCCACCTGCGATGACAGTGTTTACAATATGGGGCGCTCGTGTCCCAGTGTCATCCCAGTACTGGGCTGTGATACCAGCCTGTTCGCGCTACCGAACGGTCAGATGCATCAGACACAAGTCAACTATTGCCTTCAGGTTATTCGCGAACAGCATCCCAGGAAGTTCGCCGCCTCCCAGTGTCCAACTGAAGTATCTACGAAGAAGCTCGAGTTCAACCTCTACAACCCAAGAGACATCTGCTTCCACCGCTCCTTTATCGTTTCATCTTGCGGCTTCTGCTTCTGGAAAAGGTCGTAGATTCCAAGCCGACCGAAATACACACGAATTTAATGCAGACATTCACGACGCGCTCGGATTACAGCGAGGTGAGACCCGGGCACAGAGAAAGGCCAATCGACCAGACAGCGGGCAAGACGCCTTCTTCATAGCCAAGCTCGAACCAAACTCGACGGCCTTTGGGATTGCCGATGGAGTGGGAGGATGGGCTACTTCGGGCGTCGATCCAGCCGAGTTTTCGCATGGCTTTTGTCACTACATGGCAAAGACTACCGTGGAATGGACTCATGGTCGCTTGACCCCCAGAATGCTCATGGAGATTGGATATCAGAACATAATAGACGATCCTAGCGTACCAGCTGGTGGGAGTACAGCTTGCATTGGTATTGCAAGGCCAGATGGCGGGCTACAAGTGGCAAATCTTGGTGACTCTGGCTTCCTTCAACTTCGGCTGGGAGCCGTCCATCATTACTCGAACCCGCAAACTCATGCTTTCAACACTCCTTATCAGCTTAGCATTATCCCGCCCAAGATCATCGCCCAATCGGCACTATTCGGCGGAACGCCTCTGTCAGATTTGCCTGAGAAAGCAGAAATATCTAGTAGCCAGCTCCGCCATGGAGACGTACTGATCCTGGCCACGGATGGGGTTTGGGACAATCTTAATCCACAAGATGTCCTTAACATTGTCAGCTTGCAGATGAGATCGCACGGTGCCTGGGTCGAGACTGACAACCATGGTCTTGGGGTCTCGGACCAGATTGCCCAGCTCACCCGACCTGGTGGTTCTGGCGAGAAGAAGAAGAGAAGCCAGACGATACAAAGTGCCCTTGCTGCTGCGGTAGCTGGTGAAGCCAAGATAGCGAGCATGAATGAGCGACGAGATGGCCCTTTTGCTAAAGAGGTGCAAAAGTATTACCCAGAGGAGGGCTACCATGGGGGCAAGGTAGATGATATCTGTGTCATCGCTTTACTCGCAGTCAAGCATGCAGCATCTAGAGACAGCAGGTGAAATAGCACACACCGGTCGTTCCTGTTGCGTTGCAGGTACCCAAGAACTCTGATTTCACAGCGTGGCGTCACGCTACCATATCCAGAAGGATAGTTGCATGAGTACTTTCACGTCTGCCAACATGTTATGCTTGCTGGTACAAGTGAGCACTTATGGCGGAGCATACCCCAACTCTCGGTGGTCATATATGGCTCCCGCTCTCCCCCAACCATGCTGTCACCTACTTTATGATCTGCTCTCTTTTCACGTCATTCTAGTCCGCTACATACCCAACCATGCCTGAGAACAATCTTGCGCTCAGCGAAGACTTGGATCAACTCCCATAACACCGGCATTCTCGGCCACGTTATGATGGTTCAACTGTATCTAAGCATTGATGGCGTTTGCTGTGATCTTGCTGGGAGACAAGAGACGCTTGTGTATGTAGAAGGTAGGGTGGAGCTTCCAGTGCCTGCTCTGGCAACCTGCGGCTCATCCCAAACTGAGATGTACAGGGGATTAACTTACCTGATTGGTAACTAGTGATTACTACTTGGGCCTGGTCGCAACAAAGTTAGATATCAAAGTGTGGAATTTCTCAATTGCGGCGCAGCAGGATCATCATCCTCGGTCATGCCAGATGCCCTTAGAATTCCACCTTTCCAGGGCTTACGAATTTGACTAGCACCAATCAACCGCTCTCGTCTCAGTCAGATCGAGGCCGCTGCGGTCAGGACGAAGGTTGGAATATGTGTCAAATCATGCTGCCTGCTTTCATGCTTGCCTGTCTCGATTCTGGTGATCACTTGTCTTGAGTAGGACAGGACTGGTTCTGCTAGCACTGATCCTGAGCTAGAGTGGCGTCTCTTTTCTGTTAAATGGCAGGGTTTCAGGTTCCAGATGGCGTAATTTCCTTCCAGCGTCCTGATATTGTTGTCTAACCGTTCATCTTCTTCCCTCGTTCCACTGTGTACACTTTTGGTGTATTCTCATCTCTGGTTTTATCTTCATGCACATCTACACTTGGACATGCCAGCATGTCCTGTTCCGCACGAAAAGATTCCTCTACTTGTTGCTGTCCTACCAAAGCAAATCTCTTTCATGATTGATGCAACTGAAAATGGAGGGCCTTGGCGCGTATCCCTATGAGAAGGTGGATGAAGTCGACCATACCTCTGCTTCACCGATTCGGCAACATGACATTGATGATGCATGCAAGACCAGCGTTGTAATCACAACGGTTCCATACAATGATACAAAAATCGATTCATTCGACGACAACAGTCATGAATCGTCGGTCAATGCGACCAGATTAATGCACAAGTTGTGGACGAGATCATGGAAAGCACCCTAGGCCTTCATTGTCATATTTCTTGCGATGCTTGTCGCATTTAGAAACAATTAATAGATGCTCTGAGAAGAATCTTGGTCTCGCAACATCAATTACCAGCAGGCACTATCTGTGGACATACGGGCCCACCGCTGGTGAGGATGTCTTTTGGGCCACAGGGAGAGTGCTGATTACTTGAGTAGTGCTTATTGTAAATTCCGTACTATGGCGGCAGCTAGATTAATGCACCAAAAAGTCAATGCCATGGGCGGAACTGGCAAAAGGTCCCGCCCTTCCAGAAAAAAAGCTTTGTTTTAAACTACAAATCCCTAACCTTACCCACTGCGATGTACAGTTCTCTGAAAATCGGCATTTCGTCATCTTCACTGCCATCGCAATGTTCATTCGTCCCCAAAATGATCATGATTGTCTCAACAGGTCTTCTCGTGTTGGAGAAAGTCTTGATAGACAACATGCCTACCAAACTCCTAGTGACTGATGTATTCGATGTCAACAGTTTTGGTGACCGAAGCGTTGGCCTCTGTTGCTTATTCCGATGGAAGTCTCCAGACCTTTTGCTAGCTATGAACATCTCATCGCCCTAACGCGCATAATTCTTGGCTGACGTGTTGTCCTTTCCTCGGTAAATGGTCCTCGTTTGGTTGGCAGGCGCACTATTGAAGCATCAGATCTGCGCTTAGTTGGTAGTTACGTAGTAAAACCATATTAGCGCTTGCCGCCCTCATGGGATGCCACTGATTGGGTACAGCCCGTTTGCGGTAGCTCCTAAAAAGGATACTATGTAGACTGAGAAATGTGGGTTGGGAAATTCTCCACGTCCGTCAATTGCATGCAGTCGGAGGAAATTTATCGAGGACAATTGATCATTATATATGTTACAGGCTCTTCACTTAATCCGAAGGACCCTGGTTATTCTTTAGAAACTGTGGGCATGATGCTCGAGGCCAGTCAATGTCCCTGGACGAGACAGGCTCGGAGTTGGTAGACATTCTCGACGAGCACGATAGCGGGCCTACAGAGGCAAGAGAAACTGTGAAGAAGCTGAAACCATTGTTTTCGTGGTTGCAATGTACAGTTCTTACGAACAGCAGAGATGGCTTTGGCTGTGACGTTCAAACCCTTCGTGCTGCCTTGTAGCTAAGCACCGACCACTTGCACCGAATAGTTAGACGCTAGCGGTCACTTTGACCAGTGAACAAAAGGTCAACTTTTATCCCAGAGAGGTGGATAAGCAGAGAGAACTTGTCGAACAGGATGAAGAAATGCTCTGTCCTCTCTCAAAAGCTGCGCAGGGCGTGCAGATATAAGTACAAAATCCCCATGCGGCACAGCGAAATTACTACGTAGCTACGAAATTACAGTAGAAATCAACCAATCAAAATCAGGTGAAATACAGGGGTTTCGCGTAGAAAATCTAATAAATGAGGGCTCATACCGTCTGATAGAACCCTATTGAATTTTCTCAGAATTCGGTAGTCCGTAGTATTGACCATTCTTCATGCTCTCTCAGCGTAAGGTTGTAATGATCTTTACCTAACCACATGATGTCTTCTCCCACGATCTCTTCCATCTCCTGGGGCCGCATCCAATTCTCCGACCCCAACAACTTGCCCAAGGGCAAAGACTACAAGGTGTACCCGGGCGGCGGCCGCCCGTGGGATTGGAACGAGACGGGCACGCGGCACTCACCGGGTGTACAGATAGGAGATGTGGAAGAACTCGTTACCAAAGGTAACATAAATCACTTCCTTCTCATTCGTGGATCTTGGAGAGATGAGGAAAGTGTGTAGTAACGAACTGCCAAAAAAAAGGATGCACGCACGTGGTTCTCAGCCGCGGAATGCATGAAAAACTCGGCGTACCAGACGCAACGGTCAAGTGGCTTCAATCCCAGGGGATCGAAGTGTACGTTGCCGAAACGAGGAAGGCGGTGGAGACGTATAATGTGTTGACACGGGAGGGAAAGAAGGTCGGCGGTGTCATTCATTCGACGTGTTGATTGATTTATGTACGTGGGGCTGTAAGAGGATGCACACCGCACTAAGATGTTACATATACATATTTGTGATGACGATTTTGCGGTCTTGCAGATATCCACGCTTATGGCCAGCAGAATTGCAGTGCTTCGAATATTGGATGGAACTAGCTGGATCTACTATACGCTTGGTAGACGTATCACAAGAGACAGAACCGCTGCCCTGCCGCATCCTGTACGCAAGCGACGCTCATAGCCAGCAGGGCCGTGCCGTGGCGGCCGGATTGCCTCGCCATTGCGCTAAATGGCATGGTTCTGAGCAATTGGCTGACCACTTGACACTCTGCGCCAGCGTCCTGGGTGTTCTTGAAGACTGTTCCTACCACTGGCTAAGACAGGTCGAAGGGCAACCATATGCGACTTATATGGGCCAGGAATTGGAACCCCACAACCTGAAGGGCACGAAACTGGACTCTCCGGGCTAGGGGTGGCTCAGAATCCGGCTCCTATGGAGAGCTTAGGATATTATTCAGCCGATCTCAGGGATAGTTAGGGCTGTTCAGGGCTGCTTGGGCTCAGAACAGCCTTGCACAGCCAGAGCTCAGGGCTGCTTTCTGTGATGCTCAGTCATGGCCCCATTTTGGGAACCCAGATGTCTGGCTTGCAGGGTCTCTTAATTTTGAGAGGCGCGCTGCTTGTATCTCCCTTCTTATACTGTCCTTTACAATAGTATCCAATTTTACCTTTTTACTGTTCAGCCCTTACCTTCCTTGCACCTTTGTATCTGCTTATCCAGTCCAAACGTCTATACAAAAGATTTTATGAACTAGACCCTCCTTCTATGTCTTGTATAACATTTAAAAAAGGGAGTCAGTCTGAGGTAATCCGTCAAGCTAACGAAAGGCCTTTAGAGAAGGATAAGAACGTGTAAGCATCCAGATTCAAGGAGAAGAGAAATTAATAGAGACTATTTCTAAGCTGCTGTAACAGCTATTTCTTTTTCACTTGGCATTTCAACAATACTTTTAATGGAAGTATGTTGGACCAAAAGGACCGCGGCCCTCAGAGGACCGTTTACTAGCTTTTGTTTGACAAAGTATAACCCTTGTGGTTGGGCTCTGTAGCCTTTATATTTAAAGAAGCCTACAGAACAAGGTTTTCATCAGTTGAAGTACATCCTCATCGCAGAATATGAACAATCCAAGCCACAAGGTGCCTGTAGAAATGGTCTGGGATTATGATACATGGCGAGTAGGGCCATAGTCGTCCAGTTGATCTTGAGTTAAAAGGGGAAACGGCCGACTTGGAGATGAGCGGTTTCTGCTAAGAGTGGTACGGTAAACTCCGCCCTGCCACAAGTTCACCCCTGGAAATATGATTCTAGCACAATACAGAGTAGTTTCACCCAGAGTAAGTCGAAACAAAGGTGTAAACAGCAACCTTATTGATCCACACTGACGCATCTATGCTTCACATAGAGTTTGTTAAGTGTAGTTCATACAAAGTGTGTTTCACCACTTCCGGGAAACCAATCAATCAGAGATGGTGTCCGATAACATATATAATATTGAAGGGAGTCATCTCTTGAAAAAGTGAGAAAGGTAAATACACAAGGAAAAGGTTTCTGCAGTAAGAAAAGACCCTGTCAACTTGGATTGTGTCTATCTTGATTTCCACGAACGAACAGAAGCAGAGACCAAAGTACAAAAGATGTTCAGAAGAGCAGGTTCGAATCTCCTTCGTTGATGGAACATACGTTACCCTGCATAACTTGTTTGTACTGACCGAGGCGTGATTCACCAGCCCAAGTAGTCCCCTGTAATAGCAGCAGCAGCGATGAATCCAGGTACACTTCTGCCTTATCATCATCACCCTCCTCCTCCTCCACCAGCAGTGGGACACCACCACCGTCCATACGCACAGCCCGACCTGCACCGACAACCAGCCAAACCATGCAACCCAGACAACCCGCCGAACCCGCTCTAACCCGTCAGGCGCGGCGTCAACCTGCTGTCGAACCCACCGCGAGCATCTACATCAAAGTCCTCGATCGCACTGACGGTGGCGGAAGACCACTTAGCCGCCGCTTGAACGGGATGCGAGCCTACAAATTCACCATCCAGCCGGACATTCGTGTCCACAAGTACACGGTCTTTGGGCTCAGAATGGCTGCAAACGGGTCTCTGTGGCCCGACTTGGTGGAGAACTCCCAGTCTATCGAGGACGGTCCCGATAACCCGTGCCGCGTGTTTTTCGTGAGCCATCTCCCCGCTCAGAGGGTGCAGGAGCTGGAGGAGCTGGTGCTGAAGGCGGTGGGAAGGGATGTGGCAAATAGCGAGAGCTGGGTGAGGTCATGTCTGGAACAGATGCGCAGGGCTGGGATGATTACAGGGAGGGAGAGAGAGGACGCGGTGCAGGGGATAGGCCGGGCTGGGTCTCAAATGTGACAGCGGAGGGGGTTGGATGCGTCGAGTAGTTTGTAATGGGTGATGTATAAGCTGGAAAGAACAAGGGTTGTTTTCATCGCCGATGCAATGAGCGACTGGTCTGTCAAGCGGACAATGTGATGCCGCAGCGTGAGAGATCAGGCTCTCCGGTCGGCTTCCTCTTGAGCAAACGATCTTCATCTTTCGCGTTGACAATTGCTTACATCAACTGCTGCAAAAGCGTTATGAAGCTGATTGGAATTGCTATGAAAATGGAGCGAGCGTGTAAAGGCTATGCAAACTAACTTTTGGAACACGTTGATCAACCAGAAAGGGACCAATGCGAGTCAAGGGACCGACCAATACATGTACGCTTTGGACTAGGTCGAATCTCACACCTTTTCTTCATAGACATGTTGGACTTCGTGATGGAAAGCTCAAATGGTACCATCCGCATGATCCCGGTATCTTTGCTACCCTCGGCCCATGATGTAGTAACCCCAGCTGCTGTTTCCATACTTACTCGCAATCTTGACGGAAGACTTTCCGGTATGCATTTCGATTCACCATGTTTATTGTGATAGCCTATTGCCCTCGACTCAATCGCTTTCACATCGCTGCCCTTCACTATGATAACTGAGTTCCTACCGCCGAGTAAGGAGTTGGGGCAGTCCATGCCAATGGACAGGTCAACCCGCTTTCTGTTCAGCGTTAGATCAAGCAAGGTCCCATAGAAGCCTACAGTCTTCTTGGTGTAAATGAAGAAGCCACCCCAGCAGACAGGGCTTGACGGAGGTACTGCAGGCAGATAACTCGTCACAGCTGTGCGGACGCCACTTTCCACGTAATCCTCGATGGGACGAACATCACTCTGGGTATTTTCTACCACCAGAAGGACATTTTGGGCGCCTTTGAACATCAAATACGCGCCACCTGTGCCAAGGTGAGTGGCCACTCGCCTTCAACAAAGCGAAAGGTTGAACGTACCAAGGAGAAGGCCAGACACGCCAAACAAGACTGTGACCGCGGCGGCAATCGCACTGACGGTTAGAAAGCTGGCCACGAAGCTAATCATTAAGAGCGCATTTAACACCCAAGCCTCAGTTGGGGCTGCCTTTGCAACCCACCAGGCAACGGCGATAGCTCCAACCTGATCATAAGGAGAGTCTGCCACGCGGTCTTGCAATTGGCCTTGCTGGCTCCATACAAACTATCCATGGGTACAGTGATTTCTTTATGTAGGTCGTCCTTTTCCGCTTTCCGGAGCCTGGCCAGTGTCTTCTTCAAGACCCAGATTGGTTGACCCATTATATCCTTTTCGACGACCTTCGCCCACTTGGTAGAGACATCGAATCCTGTCCATGATTGTGCAAGTTGCTCCACAATTTTGGCCTGCTCCAATCTCTATGGTAGCAGAAGTTGCAGCTTGATCCCATGTCGTCAGAAGCTCTGAAGCCCAACGAAATTGGCTTACCAAGGAAAAGGTTCGGAAACGACACGTGAGCAACTGGCAGAAGGTACATCATGATAAGGCAATAGAACCAGAAGGGAGCACGGAGGTCAGTTTGCGGCCTCTTTTTCTGTTCTCCAGCCAAAGATTGGAGCGTTCCAAGATCAATGTGTATGCATGAATGTACATAGAGGGTGAACGATTCGGGCTCGACTGCAATGCCTTGAGCTGAGGGGAGGTGGTGTTGGCCTATTCAATATTAACCTACTCGGCCATTGCTTGAGCTTGGACATCTTAGTTGAAGGCTTCGAGTTTGAATATCGACTTGCACGTAGAGATATCATCATATTACGGATGGATCATAGTCAAATTGTGTTTAAACAGGCTGAGTGCATTTGCCCTTGGTTTTGCCCAGTAAGGTGGCAACGAACTTGACAGCTCGTCTCCCAACTGGTCCAGATGAATCATGATCACCCGCTGGTCAATTGCTGCATGTGACAAAGCCCATATCATGCTGCGGATTGAAGTGGAGATACTTGACTGGTATGGCCAGGACCATGCGGGCCCAGGGCGGCAACAAGCTAGACCTGAGCGGGGTGATCATGGGCAGCTTTTAGTGATCTTGGCGGTGTCTTGTCTAGACTGCAGTGCCATGATGCTGCTTGCGACAGCTCGTTTTGGGCGTTGAATAGTGAGGAAGGACGTCTTTGATCCTTCAAGTCCATCTGTCCGAAGCAGAATCGGCTACCAGGATGTGCATCATCACAGCCATATTACTGATGCAATAGTATCTCCCCTTCTGCCCAGAGCACAACTCTCGTATGGCCATCTTAGTAGTCGGAAAGCATTGGTTTTATCAATGAGGCACTCAGACGAGTCAGTGGCCATCAAATACCTGAAAAGCCAAAAAACTGGTGCGGGAACGTTTAGACGCTTATTGAGTGTCTCAAATGCCCTCATTTTCGTCTGGCTCTGCGTGATTTGGTGGGGTGAGCGTCTAGTCTTCTACAATAGCCTAGCTGCTTGCCGGTGGGAGCAATGGGAGCAATGGGTTAGTGATGTTCGACCACTATGAATACAGTATGCTGACTCTGCTTCACACAGCCTCCAGACGCGGTACCACACCATGTTGTACTTATCGCTGACCCACAGCTTGTCGACCCACACACGTATCCAGGCCGACCATGGCCGCTTTCTAGTCTCACCATATATTACACAGACCTTTACCTCCGACGCTCCTATGCGAATTTGCAACAATTCCTTCAGCCAGATACGCTTTTCTTTCTTGGAGACCTCTTCGATGGAGGCCGTGAATGGGGCACGTGGCATTCCTCTTCGCCAGACCAGCAGTTCAAACGATACGGTCATACATATTGGATGAAGGAGTATACTCGATTTCAACGCATCTTCATTGATGGCTGGCTTAATGACGGGGTCAAACCGTCAGCCGAGCCTCGGGGAAGGAAGATAATTGCCTCCTTGCCTGGAAACCATGATCTGGGCTTCGCGTCTGGTATTCAAGGACCTGTCAAAGAGCGATTTGAGGCTTATTTTGGGAATGGAAATCGCATTGATATTATTGGTAATCACAGCTTTATCTCCGTCGACACCGTCTCATTAAGCGCAATGGACCAGGTGGATCCCCATACAGGCAGCTCAGGGGCCGGTGATGGTAGTTCGTCTACAGCGGCCAATCGTGATATATGGGCCTCAACGGAAGAGTTTCTGTCTGGGGCTCGAGCGGAAAGGAGTCGAGCAGTGAGGCGTGAACTCCGCAATCTGGCCGGTTTGCACGAGCAATCGTATCGTGAAGGTGGACTCAGTGGCTTTGCACCAAACATCACAGACCTAAGCCAAGCAAACAAGCCACTGAATACTATGGCGGACCTTGTTATTGGCAACGCAGAAAAATCCTTTCCCAGCATCCTCTTGACTCACGTTCCCTTGTACAGGGCACCAGATACAGACTGTGGCCCTCAGCGTGAACGTGGACGTGCAATCCTTGTCCAAGGAGGATATCAGTACCAGAATGTGCTTACTCCGCTCATCTCCAAAGATATCATTTCCAAGCTGGGGGTGGAGGATGTTACACAAATATACTCCGGTGATGATCACGACTATTGTGAGATTGAGCATGGCGAATTTACAGGACGGATAAAGGAGATCACCGTGAAGAGCATTAGTTGGGCGATGGGAGTGCGAAAGCCGGGATTCTTGGCGGTCAGTCTTTACAATCCTGTGGATGTACATCCAACTGCGACGGTAGACGAAATGGCATCGGGTGTGGAGAGGGACACCGTCCAGAATCAACTGTGCTTATTGCCGGATCAACTGGCAATCTTTATTCGATATGGGGCTATGTTGGGTCTTACTCTACTTATTCTAGCCATCAGAACAATAATGCTACAAGGAAGCACAAGCCAGCATGGCGAGAGTGAGAAGCCACTCTTACCTATGAGCACAGAAGACCTTCCATCTTACGACAACGGAACGCTCTCTCGGCACGCAGTTGCGTCCACTTCCTCCTCGTCCTCTCCGGAGCACATCATTCCTGGAGGCGGTACTATATCAGCACACAGAACACCAAGAGCCGGCTCTCCCAGACTGGGAGGCTACGGCAACCTCCCCTTGGGGTCAAGGTCGTCATCACCTTTAAAAGCCAAGCTAGACGGAGCTTTCGATCCGGCAAGAGGCACGAACGTCATTTCTGTCCATGATGAGGTTGAGGATTGGGGTATGCCTCGGAGCAAGCGGCGTACAGTTGGACAGCAGCGCCGGCGGGGCATTATTGTGGAATTTGGACATAGCCTTGCTAGGGTTGCTTTGCCGGTCCTTGTATTTTACATTTGGCTGATCAGGAGAGGTTGAAATCAACGGCTTGAAATAGCTCTTCTGGTCATAATCTTCCCTGAGGAGGCCCTGGCGACGAAGGCGTGAAATACCCATGGTACCGTACATGTTCATCACTGAATTCCCCTACCTCCCGTGTGTTTAGATTCTGTTCACGCCGGTTCTTTCCTCCAGCTAGCTACCTGTATCTCAGCCCCTCTGTCTAGACATGACCCCGACTGCTATTGCTCAGCTGCATACTGTTCCTGGGATCCAACGGCCAGATAGAGGGTGGATCTCTCGTCCAGGCCATACATTTCCCACCCTCGTATTCGTCTTTTCCACGCCCCACCCGTGTGAAAGGCTAAACGAAGCGCATTGGGATGTGATGCACCGGTGAAAATCGCCTCAACACTTCCCTAATACGTGAAATGTCCCCGCTCTCTGATTCCTCCGGATGGGATATCCAAGCGACTCTGTTGGATGAAGGCCACATCTGGTAGCTGAAGCACCCTTTCCGGGCTTGGGGAGCCGCATGACAGGTCAGGGTAGGGTTTAGACATGGGTTTGTGAGAAATCGATCGTGGATTGCGATGTGGCCATCGGCATATTTTGGTCGTGGTGGTGCAAAAGCTGGCAGAATTACATTAACCGGGATTACCATTTAGGCAGATTGTGACGGTGGGTCTCGGGATGTGGTCTGGCCGAACTGCCCGGTTGGCCACTTGCAAAAGCCCCTAAACTCTATTCTGTCATCCTACTGGAATATCTTTCGTCTTCCACATCGAGTGTGTAGCCTCTGCAGCCTCTGCAGCCTCTGCTGGACACAGCGGGTTGCACATGCGTTCGCATCGATGAGCAGTATTACCGATCAATACATGGCATTAATGCTGTGGCAAGCAAGCAGGTAAGGCAAATAGCACAGATACAGTACAGTATATGGTATCCTTGTCGCACGAACAAACCCACTTTCATCCTTCAAAGTGATTTTTCTTTGGAACTCAATACCGGTGATCTGACCCACTCAAAACTTTGCCTCATCCATCTCAATTCTTGCTCGTGTTCTTCATCCTTGAATTACAGCACTCGTCATGGAAGAATGGACAGGCTGAAGTCGGCCTGCTTCGCCCTTCATCCTCCCTTTCCTTCCTTCCTTCCTTCCTTCCTTTCTTCATTCTCCCTTTCCCTGTTTTCGGTGCACCCTTCAGAAAAGGATTCATCGACCGCTCCACCAAAATGACAGCGCTAATGGGTTTGGACCACACTTGTCGATGTATCCCTCCTGACACCTTCCGCTGTTCCACTCATGTCGTACCCATGTCCTTTACACCGGGTCCGAACATGACTTCCGTTGGATTTTACTATTACATACTTGGCAGTCTGTCTTCTTGCATTCATTTCGTTTCTCGGAAGAATCACATCCACTCCATCCTTGTTCTCTCTTGCCCTTCCCACTCAAAGTGTCCCCTAACGGATCACGACCCACATAGCCGACCAAACCTATTTGCAACCAACAACATCAAGATCAATCCACCCCACTAATCATCCCACCCTGACACAGCTACCGAGCCGGGACAGGGTCATTATTGGTGCCACGCTGAGCCGGAGCCCTTACAGCGCAGTAGGCTGGGCACTAAAAAGTGTCTTTCATCCCTGAGCAGGACAAGAAGTGGGAATCCCTCAAATCAGTTAGCGCCTACCATCGCGCTGGACCCGAGATCTACCACCCGCTTCAGGTCAATAGGTTGTCAGGTGAAAAGATTTCCTCCTTCCACTTTGGGAAAGGTAGCAATCTTCAAGCACCTGAACGGACATATTTTGCACCTATGATGTCCACTTATACCAGTGTATCCATAAAAACAAATGAACCAACTCAGTACCCCAATTTGCTATCCTTATCTATCACTAACGGTCTCTTTAATTTGATTTGACTTCGCTCATTTGGCAATCGAGTCAAACATTAGGACCCATATATTATCAAGATGGTTGCCGAAGGATTTCCATCTCACAGAAAGAACCTGCTGAGCCTTGTAATCTTTTTTTATCGAAAACAAGCCATAATATTTTTGAAGCGATGTCTTTATGCCAAGACTCCCATTTGACCCCATTCGTCAAGCTTTGAAGTACTGAAAACTTCGATTTGATCGGACAAAATGAAAGATCTAGCTCATTTGCCAAGCGTTTAATTTGAATGGATACACTGACCTACTGTTACTGTCGTTGTCTTAGTCTTAAATTCACAGCCAGAAGCAGTCCGAGGAGAATCTCTTCAAAATAATTCTCACCTAGTAGCTGAACTTTGCTTGTACGTTCTATCAAAGTACCTCAATCGAAAGGCATAACCTATGGGTTTTTATGACCAATCTTCCAGACGAAATTTACCACTCAAAATCGGTCGGTTACGGACCCTCAGAACGGGTAGAGATTAACACCACACACACTACGAATGACAAAATTGATTGATTAGTTGATTGATTGTATTGGGATCAAGATGTCTGAAGCTGCGCAACAGCAACAGAGGCTAATAATAGTGCCGGTGGTCCACCAAACGCCAAGCACAGCAAGCACGTGACATATCCCGCACAACCACCGCTTGCTGCGCATTCCACTCCACATGCAAAACCCTGCCATCGCTGATGTGACACCGGAGGAGGAAGAGGAGGAAGAACAACGCACTACAACATCATACCGACAAGACATCGTCTCCCAAAGCAGGTAAGAAAGGGGGGACCTCGGATCCGGGACGTTGCCGGGAATTCCACCATAATCCTTCCTCCGGGATACATCCGGGCCACTGCATTGCGTATCGGACTGCCAGGAAGGGCGTTCGTTGGTGATGAAGGATGTCGCTGGTGATGAGGCCGGTACAGTGGAGGGTTGAAAACGGAGTCCCAGCGCGTCATCATACCAGCTAAGTCAACTTGGGGGAGCCTTGGTTTTCTAGATATGCGGTCGTGCTCGAGCGGTAAGGAAGAGGTTGGTAGCTGGGTAGGAAAGCCGGGATAAAGCATGGTGTTTATGCCGGACACCGTGGAAGTCTCTGGCTTTCCTGGCTGGGCAGGAAGGGCCAATGGATATCGGCCAGGCAGTTCCTCTTTGGATCCTTCACTCCGTCTCTTACTACACATGAAGTTTTTTCTGGGGAGATTTACCGTGCTCGGACCACTCGTACACATGCTTGTTTACATGTATCTTCTTCCTCGTCTTCTCATCCACCTCACTCTCATATAGTCCTCATCGCTCGAGCGCAGCCAGAATCAACCTCCTATACCCGGCCACCGCACCCTCTAGTTCTCCTACTGTGAGGCCCTCGTGATCGCCATGCGCCACCAAGATACTGCCGGGACCATACAGATACCTCTTGACCTGCCCGCTTCTACTTCCCAGATCCAGATTCGGAACATCCGTCCCGTAATTGACCGTCTCACTCTCCCCGAACCCGTCTACATCCGCATCGAGATCGATGGGCGGGTAGCCTGGCCCGTCAAACACCACGTCAACTTTCCCATCACTAACGCCATCCCCATCCCCGTTTCTCTGGATAGCCCTCTCCACCCCGCCCTCCGAACCACGGCGGGTGTACCGCCAGCCAGCCGCACAGCAACGCTCGCCTCGGCGCGTTCCGGCACCACGTTCGCGGCGACCCCGCCCCGGATCAATCCAACGTTTACGGTGCTGGCGCCGTACTTTGCGCTCCGCGGCAGTCCGCCGGCTTCCTCCGACACATCTCCCAGTCCATCCATGGCGGCTAGCACGGGGATGATGAGGCTGTTGGCGCTGCGTCCGAGCCAGGGGTAGCCGGAATGGGCGGCCTTTCCGTGCGCGAGGATGCGGAAGACGAGGATGCCTTTGTGGCCCGATGGGAGGCGCGATTGGGTGGGTTCGCCGAAGATGAGGGTCGAATATGCTTTACGGCGCGGTCGGTCGGGTGGGTTTGGAGGGTGGGAGAGTGAGCGGTGCAGCGCGGAGGAGGAGAAGGTTTTCATCCCCGAGCCGGTTGTTTCTTCGCCGACGACGAAGAGGAGGGCTACCGGAAGAGAGGTGGGAAGAGTTGGGATTTCATGCTCAGTGTTGGCAGGAAATGACGGCGGCGGCTGCTGCTGCTGCAAATTGGGTGCCAGTGGTGAAGAGAGGAGGTCTAGCACGGCATGGGTCTGAGCCGCGACGCATGCTTTGGCGTCGACGGTGCCGCGGCCGGAGAGGAGGATGGCGGATCGGTTGAATGCTTCTTCCTCTTCTTCTCCTGGTAATGATGATGGAGGAATAGATGTAGAGTAAGGTATAAAGGGCGGTACAGTATCGATGTGAGATGTCAGAATGACTTTGGGGACGAAGTCACCCAGGACATCATCCTTTTCTTCGTCTACCAGATCAAGGATGGGCGTAGACGCATTGATATCTGCCTTCGGCCACGCGAAGACGTTGAATCGTTTCTTCTTGTCCGTCGAGTCCGCTGGCTGAGGCACTTCTTGGCGCAAGACATGGAAGTGATGCTTCTTAAGATACGAGAAGAGGTAGTTGCCTACTGCATTCTCGTTGTTGCTGATGGACTCGGTTTGGCATAGAGAGCGGTGGAATGAGAGTAGAGGTGAGGCGGATATCACTTCTGAAATTGGGTCTTGCGAGAGCGGTGATTGGTCATGGATGCGGTTGCTTGCTTGAGCAAGCGGTATTGGTGGTAGTAATAGCCAGAAGAGACAAAATGAGGAGCAATTGTCCTTTAGAATCATCTTTCTGCCTGAAAGATGGTAATCACCAGAAATAATCAATAACCAATGTGTCAATACAACTTGAAAGGGTAAAGTCTCCGAGTCAGAGAAGAAAATATGCCAAGCTAATCAACTATAACAAACCTGCCGGAGTTCATCCGAACCAAAGATTTTACTCCTTGATAGTAACTGCCTCTGCGTGACTACCAGACTGTTTACGAACGGGATGGCGTCCGATTGTTTCTCTGCGAGATTTGGCTGCCACGTTAGTGTCGAAGTACTACACTCAGCATCGCTTTGGCCCCTCCAGCTCAGTTTACCACGAGCTTTACAGTCACGAAAGTGATGATGAAGAGAGCGTGCTCAGCAGTTCAATGTACAAACGGTATTTATTACTCTCCGAGCTGATGCCTGCACTCCAAACCTTCTATGCCCTGTGTCTTTGCCCTGTCAAGAAGATACTCAACCCTGCTGCTTGATAGCGCTGACTTCGTGATATTCGACCCAAAATCTGGGTGTTTGCACGTGACAGAGCTTGGCAAAACTGGCCAAGCCCTGTCACATGACACTCCTTACTATGTATTGTCAGCTACTCGTAACTAGAAAACCAATCACCTTTTGCATTTCTAGTTTCAAAACAGCTAAGAAAAAGCTACCGAAATAATAGTTTCCTGAAATCCAAAGAACAACTGACCAGTCATCCCTCATAAAGGCATAACAAATTTATCTAGTCATCTCAGTGACACTCTTTCCCATCTTCTCGAGTTATGATTGATTGATAGTGCATCAATAGATGTGCTTTGTTAGGGGCGCTTTATTGAAGACGCTTTGTTGGGGGCGCATTGTTAAAGGCGCATTGTTGGGGGCAGGTCGCCGTCTGCAGAAGTGTTATGCTAACAGTTGTCCACTTAGCCTTGCAGACCCGTACCTATCAGACACGGCACGCCTGATACCAAGAGGCAAAGAAAAGGCGCAGAAAAGGCATTGTTTTGTGTGGTTGATTCTATCTATGCCCTGCAGACGTCTATAAGGCGCATAGTAGACGCATGACAGTACTGGTCAGCCCAAGGGAATCAACAGTCCCAGCTGGTCAGCAGAGTAAGTTTCAAAAACTGCTTTGACGTCTGAAATTTGTGATAGTCAATTGGGTAAGGAATAGGTTTCTCAGCTTTGCTTGTGTATCGATCACTCCTTCATTAGGCTGAGAATTTCGCGAATTGCCATATGTAACAGATAGGGGAATCCAGCGAGACTCATTCCTAAATCACTTTTGTTTGAAGAGAAAGACTTCTTTGCTGCGTGCAGCCGTCTCAAAACTTTCGTCCTCTTCTTCACCTGCTTTTAGTCGTCTCTCCCAGCCTATCTCTAATGTCGCGGGCAAAATGGCAGAAACCTCCAAATATCGAGCAACCTCTGATCTCCCAGGTTGATGAAGACTCAATTCGCAAGGATGACCATGATCCAAGATCATCAGACCTTCTAAGCCTTGGAAAACCACAACAAAAGAAGCGACTTGATTATTCCACTGCTCTTGGGGTTCTGGCCTGCTGGTTATGTCTCAGTGCTGCTATCGTCACAGTGTCACCATACACGCGTGTTCCCTGGATATTGGGCTTACAGCGTCAATTCCAAGTCATTGGTTTCCTTATCGGGGTTATGAACCAACTTTTCCTCGGCCTTACCCCCAAAGTTTTCCTCCTTATTGAAGCCCGATTCGGACCTTCATATCTCCAAAACTTCGAAGCTATCTTACGCAGATCTTATCTGGGATCTGGCACAAGTATCCTTTGGAGAGGAGTCTTGTTTGGCATTACTCTCCTGCATCTAGGTCTTGGTGTAGCGTATAAAGAGTTCACTGACGGTCGGAGTGAATATCCCTTCAAAATCTCAAACGACAGCTTTTACGGCTTGACTGGGCCCACCAACTTTAAGGAAGGCCTTCTCTTCGGTCTAGGACTCACTTCCATGGCCAACTCAACTTTGCCTTTCTACAGTGCCACGGTCAGTGACCCCCCAATGCCGTCATTTCCTCATGCCTACGGGTTCAACACCTTGCTCCTATCCGAAACATCTTCAGCAAAGTTAGACAGCCCGTTTCCGGAATATGTGGAACAAATACAGACAAATTTAACAGCTGAGGATTCTTATATCCTTACTGCGGAAGTATTTGCAACCGTGACAAGTTATAACGACTCTATAGCAAGTCATCGAAACGATGATAAGTTTTGGGACTATTATACCAATATGATGGGCAATACATCGAACCTATATGATTCGAAAGACGCTAATTTCGGGGCCAAAATACAGTGGCAAGACATGCTTGTGAGACGTGGAGCGCTGGCTCTTTTAGTAAACGACTTGGGTATCCGAAACACTTCCTGGATGTTCGCCGCGTTTATTAGCGCGTTCCCAAAACCAGAAGTGTCATGGAATATCTCTAGAAGAAGGGAAACGTATCTTGCTGTCGGCGCTGAATTCCGCCAAAACGCAATGCTCTTCCACACGCGCCGCGAGCGCTGCAAGGGAAGCTGGCGAATCACCTATAACTCCATTGAACTTATCAGCGGCGCCTGTCTGCAGGCCCCTACCTCAGAAAAGATCCAAAAAATGTTCACCAATGCCACCCTCGCCATACCCACCTGGTACATGCCTTCGCTAATCGAATACCTCGGTGGTTTCGGTATGCACCGCAACGAAAGTCGATGGCTTGTGCCTTCCTTTTCGACCGTAATAGCAGGCGTATTCTGGTCGCGAGTGACCCGTATGCAAGGGCGTTATGGCCGGGTAGGGAACCCGCAGGCTGTACTGCAATCAGATGTCTACTATCACTGCAATGACGAGGGCATCAAGGTTAAACAAACTATGAGCACGTCTCCTTGGCTTTTCGTCACGCTTATTGTATTGCCATTTCTCACGCTACTTCTCCTACTTGCTTCCGTCGCAATGTTCCACACCCCACTCGGCGAAGGCTTTGGTCTCATTACAGTGCTGGCTGGTGTTTGCAAGGATACACTACGCCTGGTAAATGGCGCGTCCTTGTCAGGAGAGTTGAAGAGAAGATTGCGAGTTAAGTTTATCGTGCATAAAGATGGGGGACATCCGCGTGTTGAGTATGTTTTGGGAGATGAGGGTCCAAACGACAAGTTATGATCCTGCTAGCCGCCCCAAATACTATCTCCGATATCTCTGACACTACTCAGGGGCAACAATGACTCGAATGCCCGGGCACCTGACTGTCAAGGATTGACACTGTTGCATTGCCTATTTAAAGCTATTTGGAAGATGGCTATCCTCATCAACAGGCAGCTGCTGGAACTGGGCCTATGGAAAGTTGCTACAACTCAATGGAAGGCCCCAAAACCCTCATTTCTGCCTGTTTTCCGTACGGATGATCTACGCATGATAAACGCCTGCCTGCCGCTCTCTTGTATATAACTACGTACAATGTGGACACTCATTTTGACAGAAAGACAAGGGCATTCAATCAAGGATCAGTTGGTGCTTTTCTCACGTCACTTTCCCTCAAAACGTCTGACACTGATGAGCCGGGGGGGCAGTGAACGATCTACCACCCTGTTGTCGATACTAATACGCAACGCAAACTCAAGAGGAACAGCGCTTCTCTATTTACAGTTGATAGGCTATTCTGTTCAGCAACCCACAGGTTTTTATCCACATACACTTCCGCTACACAGGGAGTCAATCACAATGCCTTCTTCCACCTCTCTACCAAGACTCGTTATCCTCAACGACTCCAGCGACTGGGATACATTGGTTTTACGTCGTCAAGGGCTTTGCTAGCGACAAGCGGGTTCAATGAGTGGAAAATATGTCAATCCTTCGCTGGCGCGAATCCTACTCTACCAAAGCTACCGTTATTACCAGCACCAGCTTTAAAAGTACGTGTCAGTGGATTGCAATATAGACCAAGTGTTGCGTCACTTGGCGTCCTCGCCCAACTAATTAAATATTGTGCGAGCCACCTCGTTTGGTACGTCTTTCCCCCTTCTTTCCTCACTCACTCACTCATCACGCAGTATCAGCACTAGAGGCCCGTTCCTGGTCTTCAAGCTGCCGCGGAACCCTATGCAACTCTACTGGACAGAGTCACTGCCAGAGTTCGCTGGCTGGATCCCACCGGACTGGTATAGCAATCCAAGGCTTCGTCAGGAGTGGTTGCGCGATCAGTTTGCAGGGGACAGGAAATCCCATTACGCGCCTCTCAGTGGCAAACTTGAGTTTACATCTCTGCAGCTAGATCAACGCACGATTAGGTAGGCATCTGTATAGTATTTCATTCCATTTATTGTCCTGTCAACTCAAGGATTATCATATCTTGCGCGGTCCGATCCGAAGTACCAATCAACTAGGCCCTGAGGGATATGTCCAGGCACTGTGATAGAGAGTTACCTTGACTTCGCAAACGCCCCGAGAATCCTTTCCCTGATCTTGACCCCCCGCACAGCCTCGCCGATATGATGCGGCCATGATCTGTGACACTGCCAGCCAACATCAAGAGGTTGGTTTTACTTTTCGTCGTAACGGCCGTTGTCTGGATTGCAGCTGCTTTGTTTTGCGTCTCACGTGCTAACATTTTCCTGCCCAGGCACAAGAAGGCTCAGTCAAGATCAGTTTCTGAATTATGTATCACTTGGTCAGCCGCCGGCGCCGCCGGGTCGCTTAGATAGTTGGTGGCTTTAAAACAATTGCCAGGTTTGAGATCAATCTTTATTCATTCTTCTTGAATGCCTTCTCTTTTTCATGCTTTCTTACCACAATACTGTGAAGAAATTTACCTGGATACCTTGTCCCTTCTCTCGCCCTGTCTCTTTGCTGCTGCTGCAAGACTACTAGCTTCAGAGCTGGTATTTGCAGGAATCGGACTCTTCACAACATTAATCAGAGTAAGCATCTGTTGTAGCTATCGTGACAGATTCCAGAATAGAAACAGTAATTGACTGTACATTGTGGCAACAATCTCTCAAGATTGGTGAGAGCAGCGGCAAACTATCAACTTCTGTCCACGGATTTTTTTTTATGCCGAGCATTTTAACTGTCTTTCAGGGACAGCTCATTGCAGAAAGATGAAAGCGTTAGGGACATTTCGTTATTGGAGCGATTTATTTGCTAGGAGGGTGTATATGAGAATTTGCGTTCCGTGGTAAATAAGGACTTGTGTTGGTAAATCATTTCGGAGAGAGCGCTACCGCAATGAACATTTTTTGTGTGCTGGAAATCAGGCAGACTCCTGCCCTCCGTGGCTGTCTCTTCCTGATAAACTCTCGTCTATCTCACAATCAAATATGCCTGCCTCGTCACGCACGATCCGATACGCTACTCTCCGACTAGGGTCAGCCTCCCTTGGGCGAGTTGCTTGGGAGGATTCCTCTCTGCTGCTGTGAGCTCCCTTGTTTGGAATAACCGCCAGCTCGATTGTTTCCTTACTCTCGCCCTCTCGGCCCCCATGAATAGCCAGTGCGATCCTTTCCCCGCCCCCCAAACTCCTACTAGCACCCAGTCGTCCTGCCGCGCTCTTCAATAACATGTCAATAACCAGGCTGCCGTCATCTGGGACAATAACCGCCTTCGACACCCAGAGCATCACCAAGACTAGCAAGGCATGTGTGGAAGCGATACATACAGCGAGACTAATGATGCCCCACCAGGTGACTCTGACCCGAGAGGCCAAAATCGGCAAGGTGCCAGGCATGGTTGTGGTCGGGTTGAGGTGAGCCATAGTAGCGAGGGAGCCGATAGCGAATTCGGAGATGAGACCACCTATTTCTTGAGCAGAGAGCCCGTCCGTTTCCCACTTCGAGGCCCATGGGTATAATTGAGATTGCCACCACCTTTTCGTTTCATCCCTAAAGGGATTCTGATACCGTCCCTGTAACGCTATACTGGCGGCTGCCAAGCGCGCGATATCATCGGGAACATGGTGCTCTAGAAAAACGGGATCGCTGACGTTAGTCACACTACTTATGGTAATGGTACATTCAAATACTCGATCAGGCTCTTTCCTGACTCCGCCCCGCTGCCGCAGAGCATATATGACCATGCATCGGTCACCGCAGTCGAATATTGTAGCATGCTGGGGAATTTTAAAGCCTTGATATATGTAAGTAGTGGCATCATGCGCGAGGTGTGCATTGTTTACAGTGATGTTGGAGCTGTAAGGGCTATTGGAAAGTTCGAATCTCGTGACTGCCCCCCTGCCATCAGGGTCATCGACTCTGGAAGTTTTCGTGATGTTGAGTTCACGACAACCTCCTGGCGAGGCTGTGATAATCCTGTCTGTGAGATACGGGTACGCCCGCGCTTTATCATTAGGATTGTGTTCAGAATAGCGGAAAGCATACTCTTGCCGATCATGACGACGGAAATAGTAGCACTCCCGTGTATAATCCAAGATGCTGGCCGTACTTGTGTAGTTGCAAGAAGGTTGGCTAGTGATAGCTTCGCCGAATGAATGGGCTAAAACCTGAGGTGCCTCCTCAAATATGGGGCAGAGGTCTTCGTAGTTGTAGTAACAGTCCAGCTTCGGCACTAAAACCATACCTGGTCTGAAGATCGTACCGGTGGCATCGTTGCCGCCATCCACGTCGTAGGTGAGGTTGATTAAGGCAATGGAGCCTTGAGCCAGGAGATTTAGTGCGATCCATGCTAAGCAGGCGAAGACTATAAAGGGCCTTGTCCGTGACTCCCGCATGAGGCGCAGAAGGTTCATTAGGTTTTCTCCGTCTAGTATGAGGACAAACTCTCGGAGGTTGAAGGATATCTTGGTCAAGACTCTCCAGCGATAGATTCTGGCCATGTCCTTGAACACTTCGAAAAAGTTGAGACCCAGAAACAAACTTAAGATCGTGATGATGACATTGAAGCCCGTCTTCCTGCGATCCGATATGTTGCCCGCATCTGCATAGAATTTGAGAGTCACAACGACCAAAGATAAGAAAGTGACAGTGCCGATGAATCGGGGGATTCGTTTGTACAGTATACTCCGCTTTGGATACGTGAAAACAGACTCGTGAGCGTGGTTAGACGCTAGAGATGCAATGAAATCAGCCCAAATACGACTTGTAGATTGTGGATTCAAGTCGTTCACCTGTGCCCTCTCTATCTATCAATGCTTCTCGGTCGGAATCAAGATCGATCGCCATTCGCGAAGCTCCGGTCTGAAAATATGTTTGCTAGTCGGCGTATCTCTTCAACTTTAATCAAGTGACTTATCATCTCAAGCCTGATAAGAACAGACCAAAGTCCTCTTATCCCGTAGGAAGTAGGAAAGAGTGAAGAAATATCAGACATGACCAAAAGGACCGCGACCTTCAGAGACCACAGTAACTCAAATACATTCTGATAAGAAATAATGAACGCCCTCCTATGACAAGATACATTTGCCCTTCATGGCTGTAGTGTGTATTTGGCCCCACACCCATTTTTCGGTGAGCACAAAGCTATGCATTAGATTAAGTCATTTTTTCCTCCAATGAGCAGGAGGATCTTCGTGATCCAGACGTTTGAGTGCTGCAGATCAGCTCCCATTAACACCCTCTGAAATATCATGGTTCCAATGAGAAAGACAATTTTAAAGCCTCCTGGGAGTGAGGCTGGCAGCTGAGGATCTAGGTGACAAAAAGTCGATTGACATCCCAACATTCACCAATGGACGAAGGCATGACTATTTTTAAACGAATCCTTCTTAAGCAGCAAAGTCATAATTCTTTGTCCCAAGACCGAAGTGGGCTTCAAACCGGATGTCAGAAGGCAACCTAGACCGTGGGCGGCAGTAAGGAGGCTTTCGTCAAGTAAGAGGTATTGGGATTGGGTATAGTAAGCAACTAACACGCATGCGAGTAACATTCGAGTAACAGGATAAGCAAGTGCAGAGTAACAATCTTCTGTTCGATCCAACAAAGAACGCTGGCCGGCAGAGTTTTCTCCTTGACCAGCTCTTATCTACGCACCAAAAGACTCTCTCGATACTTACAGAATAGGGGGTTACATCTTAACAAGTGTCTCTCTCTTTACGAGACTTGATCTCAAGTCTTACGATTATCTTCATAATCTGATTTAAACATATTTAATAAAACATATAATTATTTATTATTTGTTGAACTCAAAAATACGGTTTACGCTATTCTGCTACGCGTTTTGAAGGCGTTTTGTTACAGACTTGCTACGCGTTTCGCATCAGTCCCGCATGTATTTTTGGTATCTACGTTTCGCGCTATTTCGCTTGATAGCAACTCTGTATGTATAAATGCTTGCTCTGCGCACTGAATTAGATAGAACAACTTGCTATTTCCACACTGATCCGTCGATTAGTCAGCACAGTTCCACATTATTTATAAAATATTATATAATTAGTAACGGAACAAGAGACAATACCAACGCCGATCATCGTTTCATCTATCAAATATTTTGTTTCACAGACCGTGAGTTGATGTAATGATAATCTGAAGAGGTTAGAAACGGTCAACATAATCATGGATTATTAGTAAGTGCGCCGGGACCGATCCTTACATATTTCTCAGCATGATAAGCTTTGACATCAGGGATGACGGGGTAGGGGTAGGTACGTCCTAGGTGACTACCTTGAAGGCTTGGACGCGGATGGGGGTAGAGTGCATGTACACTATGCTAGGAGTGGGGAGGGTGCAGAGTTTGAATAAGTAAATACTTATCCGCCAAAATTCAATTCTTCCTTTGCTTACAACCACCGAAGAGTACGCTTGACAAACAGGATTCTGCACATCAACCAGTACATCACAGCCGGGTCAATATGTGACTCTGGGAATATAAAAAATTAAATCCATGGCAACTGATCTGCGTTGTAAATATCTGCTCCCTTGGACACAGACAACTCGAACTGGAAAGGCTACTTCTCCACGCCGTGAATTGGAAGAAAGACAAACCGCTAAAACAGAAGAACGCGATGAGGAGGGCATTCTCCCATTCATCTAGGACAGTTTGATGCGGACTATCACCAGAAGGCTTTGCGCGATGCTCTCAATCAAGGATTCCTTGGAAAACCAAATTATATCAAAGTGGCCTCCAAGACGGTGTACACTATCAGAATTTTCTAACAGGTACGATCCAGCTCGCGAAACGCTAATCTGAGGTCGGAACTCTCTTAGTGGTTGCCTTCTAAACTGTACAGTACCAATCAGTCGTCCCTGGCAATAATCACCATACGCTACTTAAGAATGGAGTTGAGTCGAGCCAAGAAGCCGCAGGTAGCAGTCTCATGATCTCGATGAGTCAGTAAAGACGCAAGGAAAAGAAAATCAAAGGTACACGAATTTCAGGGGCGACTGAAAACAGAATAGCCTCAGCCAACCCACCAGAGAAAGCTACCTAAAATTGAGTATCACCTTCTCCACGAGCTTCCAGCCAGGAACAAACCCAGTCAGGAACGGCAAGAAACATCGATCCACCACTATCTCCTTTCCCAAACGAACGTAATCTAGGCCAACTAAAGATCGAGACGGCCTCTCTCCTCAAGCGAGACAAGAACCCAAAATACAGTCACAGAGTTAACCCAACAGATCGGGCCCATAACCATCATCACATCCGGACAACCGGGCCGGCCCAAACATATCTTCGATCTCCCCGCCTTCAGGCCACCAATCCAACCCGGACACCTTTTACTACGAGCTCTTCCGACAAACCCCCCGTTTCTGGGGGCGTTGAACTCGCCCCATTCCATTCTCGAATGCAGCATCACCGTTCAAACGATGCCTGAAGTCGCTTTTCAAAGGAAAAAGGGTCGGGTCGGGTCGGTCCACAAAAAGCTGCCAGTAAGAGTATGCTCACATCGTCTTGCTCAAGCTCCTCACCCACTCTCCTCGCTTTACCCCCAAACCTGGAGAGCAAAACAGAATCCAACAGCGCAGATTTTCTCAAGCAAGACAAATTTTAAATCCTCAACGAAACGAAACGTGACGAACGAGTCTCACTTTCAGATTGTTAGATAATTAGTCCACAGTATGACCTTCGTGGGGGCATGGCTAGGTACACTCTCTCCCCCCCCAACCCAACATCTAAAAGGCCACTACTGCTCGCACTCCTCAATCCCCGCTTAACGCCGAGATAACAATGGAGACACGCTTACCGGGGGGATTGCTTTTCTTTTTTGAACAGCGAGCGCTGTCGTTCAATCAATGATCCGAACCACTCCCCCGGGGTCGGTGATCACTGCCAGCAGGGAAGAAAACGCGGCCGCCAGTGATAAACGGCCAGGAGGCTGGTTAAAGTACTGGTCAGTGGATTGCGAGAGAGACCAAGTGTCACGTCCCTTGGTGTCCGCGCCCAACTAATTAAATGTTGTGTGAGCCACCTCGTTTGGTACATCTTTCCCCCCTCTTTCCTCACCCACTCATGACGTAGTAGCAGCACTAGAGGCCCGTTCTTGAGTAGGGCTCTTCAATGCAGGTCAGGAGAAGGTGTCAAAAAATGATGGCCAAAACAACCACTTGCTTTCTGCTTCTGCTTTCTGCTTCTGCTTTCTGCTTTCTGCTTTCTGCTTCGCCCTCAAGTCCTGAAAGACAGATCCCCAGCCGGAGGGCCTCGAACAAAGTTAAACCCCTTCCATCGAAATACAGAAAAAGAATACAATAACCAACCAACAGGGAGGGCAGCGTATGGTGTGGATGGACGACTGTCCTTGCCGTAGGGGAATATATGATATAAATGGTAGGTTAGGTACAGATAATATTAAGAGTGTTGAGAGTGTGTATCTCGAAGAATAATAGACATCCGATCCAGTCGAAAATCAAAGCCAACGGCGGGTCTTTGACATTAATTAGCAATGAATCTACTTTGATAGGAATCTTGCCCAATACTTCCCTTGCTGGTTTGCTGCAGCCAAAGGAAAAGTAAACGCCGTCAAATGCTTCCAAAGAACAACATGAATAACAAAGATCCACACAAGAGATTTGCTGTACGAGATTTCCCAGCCAGCACATCGGCCCTTACTCCAAACATGTTTTAGCCACCACTCTTCTCCGACTTTTTCATCTTCCAGATCCCTTTCTTGTTGTCACGCTTCTTCTTCATCTCGGCCCAGCCCTGATCGTCGTCTTCCTCATCAGGTGTGAGTGGCTTTCGCCCCAGTCCAGAAGCCGATGGTGAGCGAACTGTGGTATTGGTGTTGCTTGGAGATAATCTGCCCCGCTCGGTATTTTGATGACTCCATGGCTGGAGTGTGCCTGAAGTGAAGGTCGATAATCTCTTATCATTGGGTGCCTTGATCGATTCTGCAATAATCGACACCGGTCTATATCTTGATGCCATGCCGATTGTATTCCTCTCGGATGGAGCAATTGAAGGAGCATAGCCACCTTGTACACCAGCTACGGAGGGCGAATATGAAGAGTTTCGATTCCACTGGTTGGTGGTTCCAGGAGTCAGACTCATGGTCCTCCCGTTCTGACGAGGCGAGTCGGGTAATGGCATGGAAAATGGTCTTGGAATGCCATTTCCCATCTCTCCCGACATCCCCATCAAGTTCGGCATGGCTGGCATTCCGTGCTGTGGCGGCTGAGGCATCTGCCCCATCTGCCCGTTGTGTTGTATCTGGGTCATTTGCTGCATCCATTGCATCTGCATCTGCATCATTTGAGACATGTGTTGAGCCATTTGGATTTGTGCCTGGTCTCCTGGCGATAGAGCTTGAGGTCCCATCATCCCCGGCATTCCCGGTCCCGGGTAGCCGCTCACGGGCGGAACAGCACCCATCGTTTGCGACCTACCCATCATGCCAGGGTGCTGCGCTGGCATGAAACTATCTTGCATGGCTTGTGGATTAGGGCTGCCTCTGCGCATCGCTCTCGCACGCTCTTCACCAGCAATCACGCCAACCAAGCCACTGGGATGGACTTGGCCAGCAGGGGCGCCTCCAAATCCTCCTCCCATTGAAAGTTGTTCTCGATTTGGAGCATTGACCAGACTTGCGCCATAGTAGGGATCCTGTGGCAAATTCCTGGCGAAAACAGGCAGATTGCCTTTGAGCCCTCCTCGCGATTCTCCTGATACAGATGCAGGCGGTGCTGACAGAGGGGTTGATCCTGGCAAGCTCGAATTGGATAGGGACGTCTGAAGGCGGCTGGGTGGTTTGTTCTTGTTGGGAAACCCGTGGGCAGCCAGGATTCCTAATGGGACATCTTCATCTTCTTCATCCGTGCCGCTACTCTTTCCGCTATGACTTGAAACTCCGGTAACAGCTGTCAGACGAGACATGCGACTCAGCTCTGGCGTGCTCATGCTTGTCAATCGCCCGGACTGTGCAGCGTTACTATTCGGACCAGCGGACGATTCGCCTGTGACTTTCATCATGGTCTGCCGGTAGACCGAAAGATGGGCCTCCTGCTTTCTTCTCTGTTGGGCTGCTTGGCGGTCCCGTTCCAGCTCATCATCGTCTTCGTAGTTGTCATTCTCGTCCCCAGAGTCGTCCTTCTGAGATAGGTTGTTCTTCCTACGTGTCTGCTCCTGCTGTTGGCGGTATCTCTCGAATTGGGCGGGGGTCATCACTTTCTTCGCCGGCTTCTCTTGAGCGGGTGCATCGGCCTCGAAGCGCGCCGCTACCCTGAAGCTGTCAATCAATGATGAATCGACAGTACCAGCATTGGGCTGTCTGAAGGAGCTTGGTGGCGCAGCTTTCCTGGGAGCCGTGCGGGATATGTCCGCACGGTTTGATGATGACTTAGAAAAGAGAAGTTCGTCGTTGTCGTCGTTGTCCTCCTTCATACCATTGGGATTCGCAGGCTCCAATTTTCGCGCGGCACCGAAATGGGCAATTTGCTGGAATGAACTGTCCCGACGGGATATCGAGCTTGCTAATAATCTCTCACTTTCGTCTGCAGCAGGCGAAGGGCTTTTAACAAGAGAAGTCCCACCACTCAGGCTACCAGTGTTCGTGTCAGCCTCCCGCAGCGGGCTTGACAGGGGCGACCGGTTCGGCATGCCCTGTAAAGGTGGCAACGCCTTGCGGCGTACCGGTGATGAGGGATTTGGGTGGTTCTGAAATTGAGCCGCGATCGGGGAATCCATCAGTCCATCTCTCGAATCTTGACTGCCGAATGAATATGGAGAAGAAGCTTCTACTCGAGCCCGATCAATGTCTAAGGATGAAGGTAGAGGAGATATTTGTTGTGAAACAGCGGAATCTGCGCCATAAGGTAAAGGGGGAAGATCCTGGTCAACTGTTAGCTTTGCGCGTGGCTCCAGAACACTACGTGCTCACCATTTTGGCCGAGTGATGCGGAGAAATGGAATCCCTGCTGGTCTGGTTGCCAATGCCATCGAAAATGTTCTCAAAGTCCTCCAGGCCAGAATCACCAAAGGCCAATTCTCCATCCAAGAGTTTGGGAGGTGTTGCTGTGCTTGCGGTACTGGCAGTCATGGCCCTTTCCCTTCTGCCAGGAGTAAATGTTGGGGTCTGCGTCACTGGTAGTGAGGGGCGATGAAGAGGCAGAGGTTCCACAGGAACCTCAATTTTCTGCTTGCTGGCAAACGAGAATGTCCGGCCGGCATTTCTTATTGACCAACCTCTCGAGCGTGGCGTTGGAGGTACCGGGATATCCTGGAATGGCCGTTGCGTCGATACGATCGAGTTTGTATGTGAATCATTAGAGATATCGGTAGATGAAGGGATAGTCGACGAAGAACTCAAACGAGCAGAAGATGCTGCGCTGCCGTATGGTGCGGTGGAAGCTGAATTGTTTGTGCCTCCGCTGCCGCTACATGAGAACGTCAGCCAATAAAGATCAAGGATACAAGATGGTAATACCGGTTGCTGGAGTCGTCTTTCTTATCAGGGAAGAGCTCCTCATCAAAATCATTTTCCGTCGCTTCGTACATCCGCACCTGACTTGTTTGTTGTTTCAAATCATTGCTTCCATCCCAGGATTTGTTTCCTCCCGGACGCCTCTCGAAGACTCTGAATGAAGGAGCTGGGGCGTTTGGAACTTCCTCCAACGCATTGCCGGAGGACTTTCTTCGAACGAACGATTTGGGTATTTTAATGGGCATAAGGGTGCAGGGGGGCGGGTCGACCAAAGGTCACTCCTGGTAGTCGGGAGAAGAACAACTATGCCAGCTAGTCGAACGTGCTGATTTCCCTCCTGAAATAATTATATCCTGGAGGTGGCTAGATCGACCTAGGTTTGCTTTGAGAAGCACTGGCAAGGTCAATGCGGTATTGACGAACTTTCTAGGGGTTGGACTGCATGAGACAGCTCGAGTGTCCAGACGGCAGCCTGCAGCCGTATCAATGATTAGTGCGCTATGTACTTCGAAGTCTGCATTGTGTAGCACACTCACCACAACGCTGGCGGACCCACGTGTTAAGCGATGGGACAAAAACACAGGGGAAGACGTAAGCTTCCGCTGAGAGCGAAGTCCGCTCCGTTAATGCCGTTAGTATTCGCGATTGTAATCCAAGTGGTGTAGATATCGCAATTTAGAAAGGAGTGACGAGAAGATGATGGTAGTTGTCCGAATGGCTGGACAAGCTCAAATTGGAGACAAATAATAACGATGGACAACGGACGATGGACGATGGACGATGGACGACGGCGGGTGGACGGTGGTGTTGAGTGAGGTTAATTGGGGGGATTGGCAAACATTTACTTGGAGTTTGGGCTAGGCGGGAATAGGACAAGGCCAATGTTTCATCGGAACTTTGCCCTGCCGCTTCTAAATTCCACTCCCCTTTCACTCTCTCTTCAAGCCTGCTTTGTTGCTGCCCAGCGCGTTCCTTAAGCGATCTTGGACGATGGCAATTTAAACAAGGGGAAATTTCCATCCCAAGGATATCGATAGATAGACACCAACAGGAAACGCAAAGGCGAACATGAGGATGTACGTAAGTGGAAGAGGAGTAAAAGAAGTGGCAGGTAGAAGTGGGATAATCCTATCATCATTGCAGAAATGTCTGCATACGAAGTGCATATAAGTGCAACCATGGATACCATCAGGCACAAATGTCCGCCATTATTGCGTGCATCGAATTTACGTAGTAAGGAGGCTGGGTTCAACCGCGGCACTCGTCACGAACTGCGGCTTGTATTTACCGACATCATGCACATTGGCCAAGGATGAGAGGAGCTGACTGTGTCGTCTGCAGATGGTTGAAACAGTCCAAACCAGAGAAAGGCTGTTTTCGACAACTTGTGCATCATTAGTGACCGCCTACAGCTACCGCCCTAGCAAAGACTCGCTTACTCTGCCTCCCAGCCATGTCAACCAGCGAACTTAAGTTGGTAGTTAAACGATAGACGGCTAATGTACGTCGTAGTGTGTTTGTGGCCCCTTGCTCTTACTCCGGTAAGAAGCACAAGTGTTGGGGGGTTAGAACGAATAGCGGCTAGTACTCAGTACCTTCTCATCATTGTTTCTCCGTGTTCTCAGGACCTTAAGTGACCGATGATGGTTGGCATCGTTTGACTACTAGTAAAGTATCGTGATATCATCTAATTATTTTTGGATCTTGGCTAGATGTACGTACTCGAGTAGTAAGGCAGCTGTCTTCACACGAAGAGACTTGTGTCAACCTACATTACTTATGCCTCCGGCCGCAGGATAAGTACATATTAGGCTGCTACCGAACTGCCGAGGAGCAATGACGGCAAGTTCCAGACTGGGAAGGGATCAGCATTGTGGTAGGCACTATCTCTGGGTACTACGCAGGCATGACTTGTACTCCTATCATGGGTTTTCAAATCTATTCTCCCCTGCGCTCTCTTCATGTCCCCACGCCTTACAAGGAAGTGGTCAAAGACGAAATGGTGTCAAAGGACCGGAGGATATCAAGAGATTTGTCTCCTACGTGTGGACAGACGTAATGTCCCAGTACCTGACCTAACAAGAACGCGCTGAGAGCAGCACCCTTTCGCACATTCGCATGTCGAACACCTAGCAGAAAAACTTGTAAGCTTTCTTCCACACTGGCCACGATGCTCTCTCTGCACGTTCCTCGGCCAACAGATGGCCCAGATCCAAATCACGGCGACCTGTCTTCAAGTCCATCATGTCCACCGTAAGAAACGGCGTCTTGTAATAGATCTTGTAGGGAAGATAAAACAGAAGCACAATTGGTGCAGCCAGATAAGCCTGGAAAAAGTTTTGCACCAATTCGGCAGACGTCATGTCGCTGTAACCAATGGGGGCAAACCCAGTCCAGAACTGAGCGATAAGAACGAGAATATTGAACGCGAATCCAAGCACGCTACCCCAGAAACCCGGCTGCGACCTGAAGGCTAATTCATCGAGACTGTGGCCTTGGTGCTTCCAGGCCTGACGGAATCGGACATGGGCCAAGCAGATGGAGCCCCAGGTGAAGATGGAGGAAAGACCGGAAAGGGCCAACATCCAGGTAAAGGCATCTCCCTGTCTGTCAGATGCTCCGATGTACGATAAATATCCAATGGCCGATGCAATTATGATTGCGAAGAGTGGTCGCCCCTTCCGATCAATATAGGCGAGGAAACGAGGAGCTTGTCTCTGCTCAGCTAACGCGGCTAATGTCCGTGTGGAACCGTAAACGGATGAGTTACCAACAGAAAGCACAGCAATCATGATCACCACGTTCATGACTGACGGCAAGCCTGAAATTCCCGCCTCTTCGATCGAGATGACAAATGGAGAGGCCCTTGCATCAGCAGAGCTACTTCCACTAAGTAGCCGATCGTTGTCGTATCTGACCAGTAAACCAACGAGGGTAAGTGAGACGATGTAGAAGAGGAGGATTCGCCAGAACACCTGTTTGATGGCAGTCGGTAGGGACTTGCGAGGATTCGCTGTTTCTGCAGCGGCAAGACCAACAAGCTCGGTACCGGCGAAAGCGAAGGCGGCCGTGACGAAGACACTGCACAATCCTTTGAATCCGTTGTTGAAGGCACCGGGGTCAGCCCATTTTGCGCCTCCGACGTAGGTACCATTCGGGCCTCCACCACAAACAAGAATGATACCAAGAATGCTGTGTCCGAGTTAGACCATTCGTTCTCGGGGAATTCGGAAAGCAGACTCACATATAACCTGTGACTGCGATCACCTTGACTATTGAGAAAACAAACTCGGCTTCGCCGTAACCCTTAACGCCGAAAAAGTTGATAGCGACGATCAGGTGTAGAAATATGGTAATCCACACCGCGTTGTTGACGCCATCGTTCCAGTAATCTAACGTAATGGAAGCTGCAACGATCTCCAAAGGAAGCACTATAAGCCACTGCATGGCATAATTCCAACCCATGGCAAAGCCCCATGCTGGATCGAGGAAGCGGGTCGAGTATGCGGAGAAGGAGCCAGCAACTGGGAACAAGACTGCTAGCTCACCCAGAGCATGAACAGTGCAATACAGCATGCAACCGATCAAGCCAAAAGCGATGAGGAGGGAAGCTGGGCCGCCAGTAGCCAAAGCCCTTCCGGAGCCGACAAACAAGCCAGTACCTGATCACACCAGTCAGAATTGAACGAGATGGAGCGGGTCGCAGAGGTGGTACCAATAGAACCGCCAATCGCAATCATTTGCAGATGTCTTCCCTTGAGCCTCCGCGACAGAGGTGAAGCTGCGGTAGCTGCCGCCGCGCCCTCCACATCGAAGACCTTGCCATCTGCGCCGACAGCGCCTGGCTTTGTGACTGTGGCATTTGGGTCGCGCTGGAAGCTGTCCCACATACGAGTCTTGAAGGACCGCTTGGCTGGTCTCGAGTCGCCTTCATAGGCAGCAGGCGGAGGTGAGTCCGAGGAGGGGCTTGCCTTTCCTTGATACTTTTCCTCCATATTGTCCGACTAGAGGGGTATGAAGTGACGAGGCAAGCTCTGAAGGATGTTGAGAAGAAGGAAAAGGGCCTTCAGTGAGGAGCAATGGGCATAGATAGGTGGTAAATAGACTAGAGCCACCCGCCAAGCACGGGACATAGACTGTTTTACTCGAATTTGGGGGGGCAGCATTGATAAAGAGCTGGAGCAGTCTGGCGGCCCCGCCGCGAAGGAGGAGACCGACTGGACGAAAGATAGCAAGCGGCAATATAATCCCTGCTACATATGGCATAGCTCATCAAAGGATCGCCTCTGTCTCGCGTGTTTTGCTTAAGAGCATCAAGCGTTGTTACCCCAGATCCATGCTCGTTGGCTATTCACATCCCCCGCCACCCTTAAAGCCGAAGAGATATGGCCTAAACTAGCAGGGAATTCGGAAGTCTGCACTCTTATCCAGCGCCCAAACCTGGGGCAGGCTGGCCTGATTGCCATCGCATCTACTCCGTATTAACTTAAATATCGATGACTTCTCCATTTCATCAGGTCACCCAGCCCATGTTGCAATGAATCTTAGGTCGCCTTCACGCTCTGGAAATATGTTTGAACGGGGCAGATTTCCTCTACACCGGACCGCACACGCCTGGATGGAACCGGCAATCTGCCTCGTGAGGTTTCCAAACCGGATTGACTTGCCTTCCTACTCGTACTCTGCTGAGTGATTCACCTCGGCTGCACCACCATTCGTGATATGACATGCCGAGGTTGGCAGGTGGCAAGACTTCTGGCGTCGTCGGAGGATATTACTACTCGTTACATAAATATTGGCAAGACAACATTATTCCTCCGTCCTACGTAGCATTTACGTAGCACAACGATAGCCGAATCTAGCAGAGCTGGAGCAAATCACAGGTCTTGCGTCTGCTAATGCCAATTTATGCTGACGGCCATGTGCTCCCGATCGAGGTTGGCTCAAAGTTTTCAAAGTTTTGATTCTGGGGGGGGGGTTGTTCTTAGCATGCATCAGTGCCGGTGGCAGGGTGCTATCTTTGGCCTAGGAGAGGGTGGGTGGCGGATACACGATGGGCTCTAAGGCCCTAACCACCAGCACGAGACCAAACCACTGCTGCCACTCTTGGTCTTTCAACCTTCTATCTTATCAGGAACAGGGCGACATGCACGAAGTAACAGAGATCGCAACTGAAAAGGGTATAAAATCCGGCGTATTAGTAGACGCTACTTTTCGCACCCTTTTTCGCACTTTTAACTCAACCTATCATGGTATGTATTGATTAGGTTGCGATCCAATTCTGCCCTTTTCCAACCCCCGAGGTTGTCACAGCGCCTCCTCTTCTTCATGCGTCCCTGACATGCCACTTGATTTACGGCTCTTAACCATCTGAGAAGAACTTATATCAGCCAGCTATAAAGATGTATCATCATTATGGCTTCCCTAATCTTCTCTTACTCTCAATCTTACTGGACTCATGTCTATCAATTTCCCAATTTATTTGAATTTGGCCTCTCGCCATCGGATTACTGTAAGCATGGATGTCTAAAGGGAGAACCCATGCTCCTTTCATACAGCGGATGGAGGAACGGCTCTGCAATACCGTGCGCCCCATTACGCACCCGGCACTGTCTCAGGATTTTAAGTGTGCCAATTCACCCTGCTCGCTTCAGTCATTTGACCACATGGCCTCCCTTGCCCAATGTCTGAGTAGCACAGCCAGACGGAACCGTTGTCGGTGTCCTACCATCTACACTTGGAGTGCATATGCCGACGCCCACTTTGAACAATGCGACGATATCGAAATCCAGATCTTCGACCCCGGCCAGCTTTCTATTCCGCTACCATTATCCTACATATCCAACCCGGTGGGTATTACACCTCCTATCTATTCTTAAGCCTTCTGGCGCATCACTGCCGCCTGTTTCCAAATCTGGTATTACTCTCTTCCATTATCTACCGATATGGTACGCGACCACCGAAGTCTGTCAAGTGACGAGTGAAAATCTCTCTTTCTAATATAAACTTTGGACTGAAAAAGTTGGAAGGTTCCTGATCGAAGGAAATCTTGACACCAGCGTCGAGTCCTGCAAGCAAAGTCGAGGCGCTATCATGTCCGACGACAAAGGAATCAGGCTTTCACTCTAGCTCAGGGGTTGGCATATGCTCCATGGTCTCGTTGGGATCACTGCCACACCTTCGAATTACGTGCCCGAGACGGGTGACTCCTGGTACTGGCAGATACAGGCTTAGAAAGGGTGCCTATCGCTTGCGTGGTGTGTGTGGTAGGACAAGGACATACCAATCTCAACCGTTGTCATGGCTCTGAGTAGTAGTACCTGTAAGCAGCTTCGGGACATCCGCTCCAAGTCCTGCAGCTTATCATATAGCTTCATCAACAAGTACGCCTCGATGCCTAAAGCCTCAAGGGTGTGCTAGAATTCAAACAGCTAGTAGCCCGACCCAGCACACGTAGCACTGAAGCAAGTCGGAGCAAGCATCTGTAGCAAGAGCTTTTGAGCTGGACAGCATTGGAGATGAAGGATCGATTTTGTCGTCTCGATGCTGATATCGAGAACTTCTATCAAGCACCATTTCGAAAATTTGAAAGATGGACTCATGCGAGCTTGAATCGAGAAGTGTTCTTATCTAGAGTTCACGAACAATGCATCTCGAATGAAGTCATGGCTCCTACCAGTTCCGACTCCGATTTTCGATCTCGACTCTACTGTTCAGTGTGAGTAGCTTATTATATCTGCGGCATACCGATCGCTTGATTGATTGGGTGGGATAGACGGATCTGCGATTCTACGAGATGGCGCATATTGAGATGAGGGGTTGGTCGAATCCATGTAAGGCAAACACGAAGAAGGAAGAAGGAAGAAGGAAGAAAGGATGGAAGGATGGAAGAAGGAAGGAAGAAAAGAGGCAAGGGGAGATACTAAGGAGTTGGGTTGCATCCCTTGACTTCTTCATTAGTTGGTCCCAAGACCGACTTTTATCCCTGACTGTACGGAGCTAAGGCTTAAATCGACTCCTGCCTATAGCGTACTTACTCAAATTCACCATGCTCATGTTGCCCAAAATATCAAAGACGGCCACATCCGCCCCAATCTTCTTATCGAACCAGTTTCGCAGCTCCACCGCCACCAGTGAGTTCACCCCGTTCGCATGCACCGGCTTTTGGACATCCATCTCCCCAGCGGGCGTGCCCAGAATCTGTGACAATTTGGTGACAAGCCAGTCGGTGACTTGCTCCCCCGCTGCCTCCACCGACACGCACTGCTTGAGGACGGTGGCAAAGTCCGTCGTCTGCTTCTGGCTATCTGACCCGGCCACGTTGCCGCCGCCGCCGCCAATCAGCCGGAAGTGGCGGAAGAGCGGGCGCTGCATCCAGTGCGGGGTCTCGAGGCCTTTGGCTTCCATGGCGGCCGGGTGCTCGATGCCAACGATTATCTGGGACTCGGACGGTGGGAGAAGCGGCAGGGCCGGGGCGCAGTAGTAGTCTAGGAGGGCCAGGAACTCGGCGTGGGTGATTTCCATGAAGTAGCCCATGCGCCGGAGCGAGTCGAGCATCCCTTCTGTTTCTGCAACGACCCCTTCCGAGACCATCATGCCGAGATCAATAGAGACGGACTTTTCGCCCATGGCTGTTCGATAACGTGCCAAGGCGTCCTTGTAGGTATTTCCCGCGGAGTAGTTGGCTTGACTTGTTGCGCCGAGGATGCCGCCAATAGATGAGAGGAGGACGAAGAAGTCCATGCCATTAGGCAGCATCGAATGCAGATTCCACGATCCAACCACTTTGGGGCGCGTGCCGGTGGCGAAGTCGTCATAGGACATGTTATCGAATATGGCATCCTGCGACCTTAATTAGAGTAGCTCTGCAGACGTACAGTAGAAAAGCATACCCGGAGAACCATCGTGCACTGGATGCACCCACGAATCGGTGGCAGAGTCTGGGTGCATTCTGCGAGCACCTTTTTCAGGGACTCTGCTTGGGTAATATCGCACACCGGTGCTTCTACCCGAGCGCCCAGAGCGGCGACTTCACCCACAAGCTTCTTAGCAGAGTCACTGCGAGCCCCTGAACGAGAGAGGATGATCAAGTTTCGAGCTCCGCGGTCGACCATCCAGCGCGAGACACTGCGGCCCAATCCACCAAAGCCACCGGCAATCACATACGTCACGTTGGGATCAAAGTGGTAGGATGGCTTGTTCGCAACGAGGGCCTTGCACAGAGAGGTCAGCGTTTGAAGGTTGGGTTGCTGTATGGGAGACTTACAGTGACTGACTGCTTTGGGCTCAGGTCAATGACGACTTTGCCCATATTCTGAGCGTTCTGGAAAGATTGCAGCGCGTGTTCAAGATCGTCGGCTTGGAAAACTTTCAGCGGCTTCGCTGGTTGGATAACACCACTCTGGATCAATGAAGACGTCTGCTTGAACAGCTTCTGGAGCAACAAAGGGCGCTGACGTTGCATTTCGCAAAGATCTAAAGCAGTGTACGTGATGCATTTAGACGCTGCCCGTCGAGTCACCTTCGCGGATACCGCATCTGTGGCGAGTCCCAGATCAATCAATCGACCAAACGGAGCCAAGGCTTCTAGAGAGGAGTCGAAGTCATCGCCGGGCTCAAAATTCAGAACGACGTCCACACCGCGATAAGCAGTAACTTGCAAAATAGACTGTACCAAATGAGGATTCTTACTTGACAGAATATTGTGAAGGGGAAGATTGTAAGCCGCCCTTAACATCTCTGTTTTCTCCTCCGTACTCGTAGTAGCAATAACCTTGGCGCCGATGTGCCGTGCAATTTGGATTGCTGCTTGCCCAACCGCACCAGCCGCATGGTGTATTAGAACGACTTCACCCTCGAGGAGAGTTGCAACATTGACGAGAGCATGGAATGATATTAAGGTCGAGGTTGGTAGAGCCGCAGCATCACAGAATGACATCGATGGTGGAAAATATGCCGCGCACGACGCCCTGCATTTCAGCAACGTTCTGCACGCGCCAGGGCAGCTAACAAAAACCTTGTCACCAGGAGCGAATCCACTTTCTAGGCCAGCCTTCTTGATGACACCAGCACACTCGGAGAAAATTCTTTTGTCGTTCAGCTGCCCTGAGGCTATCTGATGATCTCGAGAGGTAATACCGGCAGCTCGAACTTCGATGACGACCTCATCAGATTCAAGTAGCTCGTCCTTGTCTGTGACTTCCTCGTAGACGATGCTGCTGATCATCCCAGGTCGCTTCAAGGTCGCTTTGAGAGGAACATGGTGATCCAGCTGCAGCGTTCGTTCTTGGTGCGAAGCTACGTTGGCCCCAATGAGCTTGTTCATACGCTGTGACTGTATGACTCGATTGATGTAGAGCACGCCATCTCTCTCCTCATATTCGGGCTCCATGTCATCCAAGGATGACTGCAGTGCATGCTTTATTACAGTAGACACAGCTGTGGGGCCATCCAGGCCTGTCTGGTAGTCGTCGTTGATGGTTAAACGACTGAACCTCAGCTTGGCGTTCTCGGACCGGAGGACGCGCGAAAGGCCATCTACCAAATGAAATTCTGGTCTGCGCGGCTTATGGGTATCTCTCACCACCCATACTATGTCTTTCGTCAACGACAATACCCCTTTGAGGAGGTCGAAGTCATCTCGGCCAAGAGTTGTAAGGAAGGAATCGTTGTATTCGACAAGGAAGACACAAAACGATCCACTTATAGCCCGATTCGATACAGCCTCGGCAAAGCTATAAATCATCGCCCGACAGTTCGGAACTGTCTCCAGCTGTTCTTTAAGGCGCTTGGCAAAATTCAATTGGGCTACTACAGAATTTGCGCCAATGACGATAGCCATCTCGGGAAATTTTAAGGCCTCCGGATCAGTCTGACCTGATGCCGTTGTAACAAGGATGCTCGTCTCGTGGCATTCAGGATCTTCAAAATCCCGAATCGAGAAGTCTATGCCGGTGAAACCATTATGGGTGAGAGACTTTGACAAGTCGTCCTCCAACCGATAAGGACTGAACGAGCCCGCCGAATCAGGATTGGTAGCTGACCACCAGCCAGGCAGGAGACCAAAGGCGAAATTCGTCCTCACATGATGTTGAACTGTGATTCCAAACAAGACTAGCTTGCCACCCCTATGTATTTCAGCACAATTCGTCATCGAATGTATTCACGTACGTTTTGAGAAGCCTCCTTATGTTCCGGAGCGCTTGCGTCAGATCAGAAGTCATATGAAGCACCTACAGTGGCAACAGTTAGCCCGGGAAAGAAACGTAGAGAAAGGAATACTCACATGCACCGCGACCACTAGATCATAAGAGAATTCCTCAAATCCTTGCGCTGCAGGTCCACTTGTGATATCCAGTATTTGGAAATGAATACGATGGCCGAAGCCAACGAGCTTCTCTTGGGCTTTAACTAGGAGGTCTGACGAAATATCGGTATAGTCATAGCGCAGCCATTGAGGATGTCCGTGAGCAGACAGGATGTTTGCGCATGTTAGAGTCGCATTTCCTCCATTTGCCCCAATCTCCAAGACTTTCATCGATGGGTTCTTGTAAGCGAGATTAGACAGAAAGACTTCAAATGGCTTCAGTGTATGCTGGCTTGCAAATTGATCATCGAAATAAGCGTTAACTAGCTCTCCACCGGATACCAGATCTTGCGGATCAGTTGCCCCAAGGATAAGGTGCAAAACATTCCGCCCTATAGTCACATAGAACTTGCCGATACCATTCGCGGTTTCTATTGCTTCCTCAAGGCCGGTTCTGTATTCCACCGACTCATATATTTTTAGCCATTCTGTCTGGGGGTTGGAGGGCTCTTCATTGTGAAAATGTCTAAGTTGTTGCCCCATCCATTCGATGTATTGTGTAATATGCGGTGTAATCGCTTCAACCGGGAATTGGCGCAAGGCCTCCAGTGTCTCTGTAATGTAATACCGTATTAGTAGTGAAAGTCGTCGATAGAAATGCACGGACGAATCGTCCTTAGGTCTTGCTTGTTCACAAAGTTGGGCTATTTGCTCATTGGTCAACAAGGAAATATCTGGCCGCCATACCATGTGACTCAATAAGGGCCTCTCTATAGCATCTAGATGCGGCAAAGCGCCTGAATAGGACACGAACGTGGTTTGATATCCTTCCATCACCGAAAACAACTCATTGCTGCCAGGTAATACAGCAATGACCGTAGATTCGGTTCCGCGGTACCCCTCGAAGCTCGATCTTGTAGTTGCCAGAAGGTGGGGCATCGAAGAAAACAAACTGTTGTTTGTATATACCAAAAGTTTTCTTATGTAGGAAGGTACCATGGTCGGAAGATCTTGGGTACCACCTCTGTTGAGCGCAGGGAAGACCAGTTGCATGAGACCGTCCAGAGCTGAAGGGTGTATGGTGTATGCCTCGACGTCGAGAGTTTTTGATCTGTCCCTAGAGCTACTTGGGAATGCTCGAATATCGGCGACAGCAGCTCCGGTCTTGCTAAACCGCACACGATCTAATGTCCGGAAAGTTGGTCCATAGTTGACACCATTGTCCCGTATGACATTGTAAAGTTGTTCCGTGCTAGCTTCTTCATTGCATGCTTCGATCACGCATGACAACTCCTGATGAAATGCTGAAGTAGGAGTCGAGGACACCTTTTCTGGATCCTCATTGCCGGTCTGCCGTTCACATTCAACTCTGATCTTGCCGTGGCAGTGCTCGACCCATTCTGAGCTGAACGAAAAAACTCTGAACTTATACCACGGCGCCGGACCCGCTTCTCTGTTCTTGGTGGTGGACAGAGACACTTGAGTTTCAACACCATTGCTACTGTCTGGAACTTGCAAGGCGTTGAGGAAGTATACGTCGCGTAAATCAAACTCAGCCACTTTGGTGCCACAGGCCGAAAGCTGTTTCACACCTTCGATAGCCATGGCCAGCATGGCTGCCCCTGGAAGTAGGCACTCCCCACTGATCTTCCTTGTTGTTAGTCCACAGAGCTTTACCGACAGGAGGCACCCCTTACTTGATGATCCTGCAACCATTGAAGCTTCTCTGAGCTAATGAAGTTGCGCCAACGCGCTTCAAAGGAATTTGAACTCGCAATCAAGCTTCCCAGCAGTTCGTGCCTGGCGTGCGATCGAAACCTAAATGCAGCGCTTGTTCTATCTTCGAACCAATGCTTCTGTGAGTGGTTAAATTGGTACTCTGGTAAATCAGTCATAACAGCTCGTTGCTTATCGCCAAGACCATTAGCTTTGAGCATGTCAATAGGGTGCCCTCGAGCCCACAGACGTCCAATGGCTTCCAGGATGCTTTTCGCCGCATCTTTTCGTCGGTGTAATGCCGAAAAGTAGCTTATACGATGCTCCGTACCAGTTTCTGCTAGGATCTCTTGCAGCGGGCGTTGGAGGGTCGAGTGTGGCCCTATCTCCATGAGCTCCTTGATGCCCGACAACGACTGTGACTTTGCGCCAAGATGTTTTCGAGCCGCTTTGCCCGATTGAACGCAAAGGAGTGATATAGCAGGGGCGAATTTGACCTGAGAGATCAGGTTATTCACCCAGTATTCAGAGTCACACAGCACACTTGGAGGAATAATGGTCCCAGTGACACTCGATATCATTGGCACTGAAGTATCCTTGCAGGGTTTCCTACCAAGATCCCTCAAGCTTTCGGAGTAGTCGGCCTTTATGGCGTCCATAAAAGTAGAATGATACGCGACATCGACGGGAAGCTTGTGAGCCAGATGTTGACTGTCCTTTAGCCATGAGTCAATGAGCTCGAGTTGATTTCTGTCGCCGGTTAGTGTGATGCTCTTTGGACTGTTGACACAACCAATCTGGACCTTGATTGTTGTAACATGGTCCTTTAGCCTGGTCAGGAATGGCTGAATATCGTCCTCACTCAAAGCCACAGCTAGCATTGCTTGGGAGGTCTGGTGCAATCTTGACAACCGTGCGGCCAAGCGCCCGCGATGAAACGCAAGCCTCATTGCTGTCTTGTCGCTTATTGCCCCTGCACAGTAACTGTTGCTATCAGTGGAGAATCTGTTACAGAAGTTGCCTGCACTTACGCAGCTGCTATTTCACCTGAAGAATGGCCCACCACAGCAGCCGGGACAACTCCAAATGTCCTGAGTAAGTCAACGATCGCAATTTGAAGCGCTGTTGAGAACGCCTGGCTATATTCCGGATCGTTAACGGTAGTGGCGGAATCGAATAGCAATTCTGAATGCGTTTAGCATTTCGAAGACATTGTGTCATGCCCTTGGTCACTTACCCTGGAGTGACCATCCACAACCTAAGTCATACAGGATCTGCTCGAGCCGAGCAAAGCGATCTCTGAAGAAAGCAAATGCGAGGAGCCCATTGCCCATTCTCGCGTATTGAGCACCTTGCCCAGTGAACACAAAAGCGATGGTCCCCGGCTCGCTTGAAGCTCTGATTGGTTTGGAGTGGGACCGTTCCAACGACTCGAGATCACGAGCGGATGTCGCAACGACGTAAGAACGCCAGGTATGTAGCGTACGCTTAGCTGCTAGAGTATAGACCATATCATCGAATGACGAATCCAGAGCACTTGGCCCTCGCTGTTTGAGAAACTGACTGTACGTGCCAAGCATATTCTTGATTCCAGCCTCATCAGCAGCGGACCAAATCAATACTCTTGGGATTGGTGGGTATTGACTTTGAGAAGCAAGCTGAATCGAGGACAGGTCTCCGTTTACTGCTCGCACGTGTCTCTCGGGAACTTGTCTTATGCTCTCGAGAGCCCCAGTTACCCCGCGGGCTTTTCCCTCTGCATTTTTATGATTCAATTTAGGGAAGGCGGTTGGTGGCTTCAGACGTATGTCTAAAGTCCGATGGTGGCCGTCGAGTCTGTGCTGTTCCAGATAATGCAATGCGTCGTCGACTATCACGACGGCGTTGGAGCCACCAAAACCAAATGAGTTGATCTTCTCCAGAGTCAGTACCCAGTGTTCCGGCAGACAGATGTCGACCTACACAAGCACGACGCAAACCGGGATCTGGCCATTGCATGGGTTGGGTGGGAAACTGGAGAAGCAGCGTGGTCAGCTATGTGCTTGTCAGAGGCTTTGGTATATGGCCTTACACAGATTCGAAGATGCCGAGTATCAATCATGGGATTAATCTTCTCGAGCCCAGTGTTGGGGAGGATGAGCCCTCTCTCCAGTGTCAAGATTGTCTTAATTAGGCCAGCTATCCCGCTACCTCCTTCCAGATGGCCGATGTTAGATTTTACAGCACCAACAAACAAGGGCTCTTCCTCAGAACGAAATGATCGAAAAGAATTTCCAATCGCCTTGGCTTCGGTCGGGTCACCAATTGCCGTCCCGGTTCCATGTGCCTCGAAGAATCTGACTGGACCCATTTCAAGTTTCGCTTTTGTAAAAGTATCTTGGATCAATGACTGTTGAGCCGCTCCGCTAGGCTGTGTAATTCCACCCGTTGTTCTGCCATCCTGATTTAAGCCAGTAGCTCGTATGACAGCTCTTATAGTGTCTCCATCTTTCAGCGCGTCCGATAGCTTCTTCAGTATCACAACGCCGAACCCATCGCCCCTGGCATAACCATTGGCTCTGTGATCGAAACTCCAACATCGGCTATCGGGAGATAAAAAACTCATATTCGACATTATAAGCATGAAGTTGGGGTGAAAGATGAGATTGCAACCGCCAACAAGAGCCTAAGGAGCGTAAGTTGAGCGGTACTGCAGAAGACTCCCGGTATCATACCATGCGAGAGGTACCATTCTGTAGATCCTGACAGGCAATATGCAGAGCGCTTAAGCTGCTAGAACAAGCGGAGTCCAGATTCATACTTGGGCCGCGGAAATCGAAAAACCAGCTAATGCGGTTTGCCAACATCGATCCTGACAAGCCCGTCGCTGCATACTGGGGAAGTTGCTCGGGATCCTGCAACAAAATGCTTTTGTAGTCATCCGTGAAAGTTGCAGTGTAAACAGATGTTTTACTGCCCGAGCACTTATCGATCGTGAGACCCGCTACACAGTATGAACCACCCGACCGTCCAAGCTGCCGAGTGCTCACTTACCATTCTCCAAGGCCCGATAAGACGTCTCCAACATTATTCGCTGCTGAGGATCCATGGCGGCGGCTTCGGCAGGTGTGACGGAGAAGAAGGTGGCATCGAATGCGCCTAGGTCCTCCTTTAAAAAGTGGCCACCTCGGAGAGGAAGCTAGAGGGATCGGTCAGTAAGGAACAGCCAGCATCTTGGGCGTACTCTTAGACAAGAGTAACCCAATGACCACAATACTTACCGTGCCAGGACCTGGGCTGTCACAATCATAGAACGCCTCTATGTTGAACCTGTCCTGCGGAAACTCGGTCATTGCGCATCGCCCTTCGTAGAGCATCTCCCAGAAAGAATCGGCCGATGTAGCTTCTTGGGGAAACTTGAGGGACAACCCAACGACAGCGATGGGCTCGGCCATGGTGTGCTCTGCATCATGCTTAGAACCATTGATCTCGCGCTTTGGAGTTTGGCTAGTCCGCTCTCCCACGTCATTCACGGCATGGCTGGCGCTGTTCTGAAAGTGTCCGATGGTCATAGCGATAGACCGGACAGCGTTCTCGCGATATCATGTACTCTCGAGGTAGACCGAGTCCATCAGTGATAACGGGCCAGACGAAGCAAAGCACCAAAGAGTAAGACTTGACATAGTTTACGGAACAGGCACCAGCACAATCGGACATGTCCTCTCTACACGGCCATGTTGGGACGGACGCGGTGTTTCACGGTGTTAAATCGGCCGAGATTTGTGATTTAGTACACTTGAGGAGTCAATTTTTCGAATAAATTGGTACAACCATACGGAGCGATTTCATTTAAGATTCTAATTATAAATAGTTAAATGAGTCAAGAACCTTCAACCAGTTTTATACATATTCTTGTTACAGAGACATGAATTATTATACTTTTGAACTGACTCGTATGTATCGTCCATCGTCAGTATCTATTACAAGAGCATTTCTATGCTGACAAACACTGCCGAAAGCTAGTGGTGCTAGTCAAAAGGACCAACTAGTAAGTAGTAGCACTATCACTAGTATTCTAGCCCAGCCACAATCAGGGATCTTGGCAGGTTGTTTGATGTTGGGAGAGCTTTACTAGCAGTCAATGACAATATGTGAGCCTCATATATAGTGGGGTTGGTTGTAATGGGTTCTGTTGTGATAGTTCTCAATGTAACAAGTGTATTTCTTTATCCCTTACTCCGACCACGTACGTGCTAGAGGATGTGGTCACAGGCGCAACCATGCTTACTGCGTGTCCCAGGCATGAATATTGTAGCTTGGCGCTGTATCTGGACTTCAACAAGGCAGCTGGTAGACGAGGAGCGCTAGACTTATAACGTTGTAGCTGTACCTTATCAAGTCGATTTTGTGGATGTCAACGGGAAAAGCTTCTGGAAAGTGTGATGGCGATCCACTAAATTTTAGTTGTTCTTAGCATCGAGCTACGGATACTCATTCCTGATACCGGATAGTATGACGCGTATCGCGGGGCTATATCACGGACATCATGCCACCGGGAAGGTGAGTCACCATGGCGTTTCTAGTCGAATTGGTCAACAACCCTGTCGTTGAGCCTTCCCTCCTGCGCACAAGTATAATCGACTACTCCTTTGCACAGCCCTCGTCCAGGATGCCAACCTTTGGTCTTAGAACAAGGTAGTTATTTAGGGATGCCGAGCCCTCCCTATTCGAACAAATATGCGTTTCCTCTGTTTGCATGGCCTGGGAACCAATACTGATGTACGTATCTGCGCTGAGTCAGTGTCCCAGCAATTGATTGCGAGCGCGGCTGATTCAACTCATGGAGGTTAGGTCCTCAAGGCTCAAACGGGTATGTGGGAACACACCAGAATAGGAAAAATTCGTTGGGGGCCCAGCATGCTAAGATGGGAGTTGCATAGCATCGCTCCGTTATCGTCTGGGCGATGACGAGCATGAATACGACTTTGTGGACGGCTCGCTGCCTTGGCCGCCGGCGCCTGGCATCCAGGAGGTCTTCGGCAAGCACGTGGACTGCTACTCCTATTTCGATGGTGAGGGGCGCTCTGCCTCCAGCATTCTGGACGCAGTAACCGACTTAGCGGATTATGTTACATCGAATGGACCATATGATGGAGTCATTGGCTTCTCGCAGGGTGCGGTCTTGGCAGCAACCCTTATTATCGCTGTCGAGTCAAACTTGACTATCAGAACAGCGGACACGGCTGTCGGACCATTGGGTCGCAGCCCACCCTTCCAGTGTGCTATTTTCCTGTGTGGTGGGCTTCCCTTCGATGTGTCTGCTTTGCAAGAGGGTACAGTCGTCCAGCTCACTCCACAGCCGGATAAAAAAGCTCTGATGCATCTCCCTGTGGTCAACTGCTGGGCGCACAACGACATGGACTATCCCGGGATGGGCCCACCACTGTCACAGCTCTGCTCGGCAGCGGATAATCTGGAAGTAGTGCATAGCGCTGGGCATGGCGTGCCCTCGGAAGGACCAGACCTGGAGAGATTGCTTGTAGCTGTTACTGCAATCCTAAACCGCGTGTCGAAAGGGGAATAAAGCCCGAGACAGGGTGAACTACGTACTACTACAGTATCAGGCGGAATTTTTGTATCCCCCTGGGTGAGAACGCTAGTATTCGTAAATAACTCACTACACCCAATTGAGTATAAACGTCCACCCATTGTCTCTGAATTTGAGTTTGCATTCCCTTGGCATCTATAACTGCTTGATATCTTGCCTGCATCGACTGAAGCAGCTCCTTAAGATTATCAGAAGGTACAGCATTTCACGCAGCTCTGACAGCTAGTCATAGCTTGTAGAACGTGCAGAACGCGTGGAATTCGCAAGATATTCGTATGACACGTGCAGGATGAGCGTGCCGAAATAGCGACAGGGATTCTGATAAGGATGTGTATGTAAAGAGGGCGTTCAGTAAGAAATTATGACTAGAGGGGATACCAAGAAGTCGGCTTGATACCGTAGTACGGTATCATGTTGAAGTATTTGTCCCTCAAAACAGCTACTTTACATAACTATTAAGAAGACCATGAGTTAGCTGTACTGAAATAAGCCAATCCTGTGGGTACTGACAAGAGAGCTTCGAGAAAATGTGGTGGCAGCGTAAATGTTACTAGGCATGCTTAACACCGTGCTACGGTGTAGGGCCTTGGCGCCTAGAGAGCTATTCGTCCGCACTTTTGCATCTTAAATTTCTAGTTAGCTACACACCACCAATTGAGATTTAGAGTCATAGCGCTCCAACGGATACTTCTGTCTACTATGATAGTAGTACACGTACCACGTAGTACAGGTCAGTGCATAAATACTGTTAGTCTGGCGCTAGCCGCTTGACAGATTATCTAATGATTTTACGTACCTCAATTCCTTCACCAAAAAGATCTCAAATCAGTTGACCTAAGAAGCGTCAACAGATTTCTATATTTATCAAAGCTTTCTTGCTAACTAGCCGGTTCATTTAATCAGATTTATTATTTTCACAAATATAGCAGTACACCAATGTCAACGAGACAGAGTCAAAGCCAGTCAGGGTATGTGGCACTGTATCACAACTAACCCCTACTAGGACCAGCCCCGCAATATTTCCATCCTAAGGCCGACTTGCTTTTGATCCCGATCCGCTTCGGTTTTCTATTGGTGTCATACCATGCACGTGTGATAACGGCGCGTAAACGGGGCTCGGAGCTCATACCTCCCACTCCAGTGCTCCGAAATCAGCACATTGGAATGGCTTGTTTACATATATGGGAGTGCGCTGTATCAGCCTCGCCGCATCCAAACTCGATCCATCGTCTTGAACAATGGCTCAGGTAAGGCCACTTGAAGTGCCCGTAGTGGCGTCACGGGCCGTCCCACTCATCACGGTGTCAACGGTTCTTCAGACTTTGGCCTCTATCACCGTCCTCCTTCGTTTTCTCTCGAAGCGCGCAAATCGGAGTATCGGCTTGGATGACTGGGTCGCCTTGGTTGCGCTGGTCTTTTCATTCGGACTGTACATCACCGGCATCTTGATTTGTACGGTTGGCTTCGCAGGCTTTCACATGGATATCCTCTTGCCGAATCAAATTGAAAAATTCCTCCTGGTATTTGGAGCCGAGTTTGCCAAAATTGGAAAGCAAAAATCAGACTCACAGTATTGCAGTTTGTCTATGTCGACAACATCTTCTACGCCCTAACCTTACCCACAATCAAGTTCTCGATCCTTCTCATGTACAGCCGCATCTTCCGCGTCAAGCCATTTCAATATGTAGCGGCTGCGGTCGGTCTCATTGTCGCGGGCTGGATGATTGGCGTTGTCTTCGCACAGATCTTCACCTGCACGCCAGTGGAGGGAGCTTGGAAGATCACTGTCGCGCGGCATTGCATCGACCAGATAAAATTCTACTATGGCAACGCCATCGCCAATCTGCTGACAGACGTCATCATTCTCTGTCTGCCCCTTCCGTTGATTTGGCGTTTGAATATGAGTACCCGCAAAAAGCGTGCTCTTTCAGGAGTTTTCTTGCTCGGGGGCTTGTATGACTCGCCTCCTTATAGATTTTCCGGCGCTGATTTGATTCCTACAGCGTTTGTATAAGCAGCCTCCTCCGTATCGTGAGTTTGCGCGACATAGACAACAACGACATTACCTGTAAGATCTCTCATCACCTGTTTACTTCTCACTAAGCCCGAGGCAGACACATTGGTGACTACCGGCGTCTGGACGTCGACTGAAACACCGTTGGCCATCGTCTGCGCCTGTCTTCCTACCCTGCCGGCATACTTCAAGTCCTGGCACCAGAAAATGTCCCTGAACCGAAGCAAAGGCACCGAAGACGCTTCCTCCCGGCGTTCCTTACGAACCCAACAACCTCAGCAGTGGACAGAAGACCATGAGGAGCTCGGAGGAAATATCACGCCACTGAGCAACCTCTCGCTTGGGAAGAAGGAGAGGACTGAAGCGGGTGATATGGACACGAACCAGATTCGCGTAACCTCTCAATTCACTGTTGAGAACAGGAATCATAGCTAGATGAAAGGGATATTTAGATCTCAAGCACCGAGAATAATTAATGGATTTTTCTAGCAGCGCAAAACTCTCTTCCTAATGTGTCCCAGCCTTTGGGGACCAAGAATGAGCAGCCATTGCATCTACCACTAGAATTCTCTTATTGTCGCTCTCATAACTTCAACTCAGCCCTCTATCACTCGTCCAACACCTTCGCACATCTGCGGCCCTAATGCAATCACCTCAGATTCCTCTCGTCCTCGGCCGCTCTGACCACCGCTTGCACCATCTCCTGCTGCTTCGTAATAAAAATACTATGACTCGTCTTGTAATCCTCTGTCCTTAGCTCCACTCCCTCCGTCCTTATTCTGTCAACCATGAGATCCTGATACACCCTGGGTACTGAGTAATCCTCTTGTGTGAATATGTATGTGACTGGTACGCTTCTCCAAGCACTTCCCTTCGTCTCCGAAGTAAAGGCTGACATAGGCGAACGTACAAGGTGTGATGACGCCTTATCCACTGTTTCCTTATCTACGTCACCAAAGAACAGCTGTACTGGATCCTTAGGGAAGGTGGAGCCATCAGGAGCGTTGTCCACAAACTGAGGCCAAAGATGGTCCATACCAGCTTCTTTCACGACGCCAAAGATGGTACTGCCCGGTAACAGAATGTACGCACACATATACAGCAAATGAATAACTCCTCCGGGCTGGCCAGAGGCTTTGCGGGCTGGGAAGGTCAACCCCTCCACCGCGTCGGTGCCTACCGCCCCACCGTAGGAATGTAAGAGCATTAGTACATGCTCGCCAGCTTCCACGAGGGGCCGAACAACGTCACGTACGCAGACGACGTCGTCAGAGAGAGAGGCAGTGGGAGGAGATGCGCCGTTGCAGCTAGGGAGGCGTGGGCAGTGGACGGTGAACCCGCGAGCTTCCAGAGCATCGATGTAGCTTTGGTAATTTGGTGGGGTGTGCCAGGCGCCGTGCACAAGGACAATTGTCGGCAAAGAGGTTGCCATAGTAAAAGCTGAAAGGAGGGAATAATTGGGGGTTGGAAAATCCTGCGAAAAGTTGGTGGACAACCCTCGAAATCCGCGAGACTGGAGATATCTGGCAGTGAAGACAGAGTATCTGAATGGCAAGCTTGCCGCCTGTGCAATCAGAGAATAGATGATGGAAGCCCGGGGCCCCCAGTTCACAATTTCATGTCGTTCTTGGCATTTCCCCCATTGCACCCACAAATCCTACTTGTTTGATAACACGTGTACATATGGGGGTGTGTCTTACAGATTTTCTTCGGTCTTGGCTCCTGGGGAGATTCGTCATTGTAATTCCTAAAGCGACCCATTGTATGTCCTATCTGCAGCAAGATCTGTTGGTAGGTACTGACAATTTGTGGGTGCGGTAGGGGTGCCAAACGCGACACGAATCATGAACATGGGCCTCGGCCCGTTTGAACACGATTGGTGGCCTCTTCGACCAATTCCGGTCCGCTCCGGGCTCTAGCCCGGGTAAGAAAATGTAACACAACCCCGTCGACTAATAGTTTTAGGGCTGATATTTCCACGCCTACCCAAGGTTTTCAGGCCACCCACAGAAGATATAACTAAAATATCAGCACTGTACGGAGTACGAAAAGGTTTGTTGGTACATAGCGCATACTTAAAAAGCAATCTCTACCCTATAACATAATTAAGCGTTCATCATAGCTGAGCTCCTCAACGCAATGAGCTTAAAAGTCGTTATTGCTTGTGCGCCCACCAGAGAAAAAGGCCTTTGTGTCTCGTAGATACCAACGACCATTGTGGGGACTACTTGTAAGCCAGTCATTGTGCACAATGCTCTGATGTAGCGGTGGAGAGGACTGGATCAGGCAAAGCGATCTTGCCAGCTCTTTACGAAGAAGAAAATCCCCACATATCTACCAGTAGGAAGGGTTGGACGGTTCGCAGAGTCTCGATAAACCTACGTTTTCATCTCCTAGTACGGGTAATCGATACCAAGTCCTGCCAAGCTTCTAATTATAGGAGGACGCTTCCTCATCTACGTAGTACTAACGTTAGTAGGTCAGGAAATTCATATGCAGAACTACTAGTCGCCTAGATTCGGATCGCGAAAGACGCTGTAAGCCCGAATAACCTGTAACGAAGAGGTGATGGCGACCCCAAGTGCGGCAGGTAGCGACTACCTCTTGAGCCGTGACTATGTCGACTGCACGAGGTGGGATTGCGATGAACACCCGAGATATGCAGCAGCTGCTGACGCCGCGTCATCCCTCCGCAGGCTCAATCTACAGCACTATCTTTGGACCCAGATGTTTGGCTATCTGTTGAACCCGATGGTTGATACTTCCAGCGACACGCTGAAGGTGGCTGACATCGGCACCGGCACGGGGTGAGCAGACACCCTCTATTGGGGGAAGTGCAATCGGACAAGCCAACCCGATCCCATATAGTGTATGGCTTACGGACCTTTCACGCCACCTCGCAACCAGCGCACAGCTCGACGGCTTCGACGTGGACACTTCCCAAGCCCCGCCGAGAGAGTGGCTCCCACCCAATGTGAATATCCGAACATGGGACATCTTCACCGATGTGCCGGACGAGCTGGTGGAGCAGTACGACGTCGTTCACGTCAAGCTCTTGGTCTTCGTGGTCAAAGGGGACCCAATACCCATTCTACGGAATCTGATCCGGATGTTAAGTACGGGCCACCCCGGGTTTTGACTGGCGGACATGCGGGCGGAGCCGGCGAAACACTCCCTTGGCTAACTAACGTCCCAACACAGAGCCTGGAGGATGGCTTCAGTGGGCCGAGCCGGACGTCCCTTCGATGCGTATTTCCAAGACCCAATCCTCGAAGGCTGACGATGCGCTGCAGCGCCTTTTCAACTTGACGGCGGCTCAGGATCCCCGTCTGGTGCCCAAATGGCCAAGTCAACTGCCAGGCCTGTTCCAGGGTCAAGGACTGGCACAGGTGGAAGCGCATCGAGTGGATGCCAACCCGCACCAGGAGTTTGCCATGCATCAGTGTAACCTGCTCATCTACGACATGATCGCGCAGCGAGGGGCAAGTAGTGCCCAGGCCAAGGAGATATCGAGCCTCGTGCCGGAAGCTGCGCACGAAACAAAAGGGGGCGCGATGTTTGCGTTCTCCCGGCTGACAGTGGTCGGTCGGAAAGCGCAAGATTGAGACAACATTGTCGTGGAGTAAAGTAAATTTTATGTGGAGGAACTTATCCCAAGACCAGTCAAGCCAGGAACCTGGGGTAGCGATGGTCAAATGAGAGTCTCTGGTAGCATTCAACAAGAAGCACCAATGTGAGCACTGTACTAGTATCGTGTAGAATGCTTCTATTGTGGATCTTCTTCGATCGTAATCTCTGCATTTCTAACTAAGGCTGTACAGCTCTCAACGTACTAAAAAGATACCACAACTGAGCCGAGCTCCTTCGGAGTGCTCCACGCCATGATTGTCGTCGCTGCGTGAGAAACAAGGTGCATTTGCTGGACAGATATCCCGCTAGCGGCGTCCGCTTCTATGAAGGATAACAGTCACATTGCCCGGATCAAGACCCACGGAAGAGGAATTGCATGTCTTCAGGCGTGAGTTTGTCCATGGCCACCTGGTCGTTGTTGATGGTCCCATTGATCATGTTTGCCTTCTTCTCCTGCAAAAGAACCATGCGTGACTCGACAGAATCCTCGATACACAACCGAGTGATCACACAGGGACGTCTTTGACCGATGCGATGGCATCGGTCAGCACTCTGCCATTCTGCTGCTGGATTCCACCATCTGTGATCCTTGTTAGTCAAAGCTCTATGGTGATCGCTTGCTCGGTGAAACTTACGGGTCAACGATGAAAACCCTAGACGCCTCCGTAAGGTTGAGAGCCACACCTCCAGCTTTGAGAGACACCAGGAATACCTCCACATCCACATTATTCATGAAATAATCAATACTTCGCTGTCTTTGCACGGGGCTCATACTGCCGTCGAGCATGACAGTGTTGAAACCAGCCCTCCGCAACCTCCACTCCACCAGCTGCAGCATGCTTGTGAATTGACTGAAGACGATGCTCTTGTGAGTGGTCTTCTTGCTTCTCAGCTTGTACAGATCATAGATCAACATTTCAATTTTGGTGGAGGATGTCCAATCTTCCATCTTAATACGGTTGATGATAGATGACTTTTTCACATGATCCTCTTCCTGTTCAATATCCGGCTGGTCAAAATCAATGGCCAATGGGATGTGGCAACGTGGACAGTCGGCATCGCCATCCACACCGTCAAACGACCGTACATAATTCTTGGCGCATTGGCGACAGAAGTCGTGGTGGCACCGAGATCTGATTGCCTCCTCAGCGGGCTCGTCGCAGATAGAGCAGACAAGAACGTTTTGACCCTCTTCAGCATGCTTCTTGAGGATCAGGTCAGGATGATTTGCAACTTGACGCATCTGCATGATGAGACCAAAGATGTTGGCGTAATTGTTGAGCATCACTCCACGCGAGACGTAGGTGTCAAATTTCCGCTGAGAGGTTCCCATGACACTTTGTGAGAAGTCCCGTTCGATCTCACCAAAGAATTCGTTGTGGATGATGACCTCTTTAGGCGGAAGCTCCATTGATGCTGTCTGGTCTCTTTTGATGCGACGCAGCATGATTCGATCCGTAATCAAGCGTAGCTTATCAAGGGCATCCCTTCTCAATTGAGGATTTTCATTCTGTGTGATTGGATTCAGGATCTCTTGGTTGAAGACCGAGACATGGTTGAAGCCGCTGTGATTGCAGTGCGTACACATCTTGTTCTCATTTTGCGACCAGTGAAGCTCCTTGCACTTACAGCTTTTGCAGAAGTAGCAAGCAAATGGAACCACATCCAGGAATCTAAGGAGCGAGAAAAACTCTCCGATGCGATTTTGGACCGGCGTACCAGAAAGACACCATTTGTATTCGGCTTTCAATGCGAAGCAAGCTCGTGCAACGGAGGTTGTGCGCTGCTTGATGCTGTGCGCCTCGTCAAGAATGAGACGGTGGAATTTTATTGCGTGAAGAACACTATCTTCTTTGACAATACCATCATTCCGGTTCCAGCCCTTGTTCTCCTTGCGATACATTGATTCAAGTCCAGAGTAAGATACCATGATGACGTTGTAAGCTCTCAGCTCTTTGACTTTCATGTGCTTGACCTTGGGATTCGTGTTGTGATA